>NC_045988.1:30289575-30292166 GCF_010909765.2 Amblyraja radiata
TCTTAGACCCCTTTTTAAACAATGGAACAACATGCGCAGTACGCCAATCCTCCGGCACTATTCCCGTTTCTAATGACATTTGAAATATTTCTGCCATAGCCCCTGCTATTTCTACACTAACTTCCCTCAATGTCCTAGGGAATATCCTGTCCGGACCTGGAGACTTATCCACTTTTATATTTCTCAAAAGTGTCAGTACT
This sequence comes from Amblyraja radiata, assembly GCF_010909765.2. Lineage (NCBI taxonomy): Eukaryota > Metazoa > Chordata > Chondrichthyes > Rajiformes > Rajidae > Amblyraja > Amblyraja radiata. Next base: position 30,289,776 of record NC_045988.1, read on the forward strand.
TCCTCTTCTTTGATCCTCTTAGTTTCCATAGCTACTCTACTTGTTTCCCTTACCTCACATAATTCAATATCCTTCTCCTTCGGTGAATACCGAAGAAAAGAAACTGTTCAATATCTCCCCCATCTCTTTTGGCTCTGCAGATAGTTGGCCACTCTGACTCTCTAATGGACCAATTTTATCCCTCGTTATCCTTTTGCTATTAATATAGCGGTAGAAACCCTTCGGATTTACTTTTACCTTACTTGCCAAAGCAACCTCATATCTTCTTTTAGCTTTTCTAATTTCTTTCTTAAGATTCTTTTTACATTCTTTATACTCCTCAAGCACCTCATTTACTCCATGCTGCCTATAACTCTTGTAGATCTCCCTCTTTTTTCCGAACCAAGTGTCCAATTTCCCTTGAAAACCATGGCTCTTTACAATTTTTACGATTTCCTTTCAACCGAACAGGGACATAAAGATTCTGTACTCTTAAAATTTCACCTTTAAATGTACTCCATTTCTCTTCCACATCTTTCCCATAAAACAAACTGTCCCAATTTACTCCTTTTAAATCCTTTCGCATCTCCTCAAAGTTAGCCTTTCTCCAATCAAAAATCTCAACCCTAGGTCCAGTTTTGTCCCTCTCCATAATTATATTGAAACTAATGGTATTGTGATCACTGGACCCGAACTGTTCCCCAACGCATACCTCTGCCACCTGACCCATCTCATTTCCTAACAGGAGGTCCAGTACCGCCCCTTCTCTAGTAGGTACTTCTATGTATTGTTGCAAAAAACTATCCTGCACACATTTTACAAACTCCAACCCATCCAGCCCATTTACAGAATGTGTTTCCCAGTCTATGTGTGGAAAATTGAAATCTCCCACAATCACTACCTTGTGCTTACTACTAATATCTGCAATCTCCTTACATATTTGCTCTTCCAATTCTCGCTCCACATTTGGCGGTCTATAATACACCCCTATAAGTGTTGCTACCCCTTTCCCATTTCTCAGTTCCACCCAAATAGCCTCCCTAGACGAGCCCTCTAATCTATCCTGCCAAAGCACTGCTGTAATATCTTCCCTGATAAGCAATGCAACACCTCTACCTCTTGCCCCTCCAATTCTATCACATCTGAAGCAACGAAATCCTGGAATATTTAGTTTCCAATCACAGCCCTTCTGCAACCATGTTTCACTGATCGCCACAACATCATACTTCCAGGTGTCAATCCAGGCTCTAAGTTCATCCACTTTTCTTACAATGCTCATAGCATTAAAATATACACATTTAAGAAACCCACCCTCTCTTATTCTCTGATTATTTTCTTTTTCTTCTCTCTCCCCTACATTTTGGGTCAGAGTGCTACCATTCTCTGCCCCTGCTTCACACACTGACTGCTAGCTTTCCCAATTTGAGTCCCTCCCCCCAACCATACTAGTTTAAAGTCTCCCCAGTAGCCTTTGCAAATCTCCCCGCCAGGATATTGGTCCCCCTTGAGTTCAAGTGCAACCCGTCCTTTCTGTACAAGTCGCACCTTCCGCAAAAGAGGTCCCAATGATCCAGAAACTTGAATCCATACCCACTGCACCAGTCTCTCATCCACGCATTTATCCTCCACCTCGCTCCATTCCTACTCTCACTGTCGCGTGGCACAGGCAGTAATCCTGAGATTGTTACCTTTCCAGTCCTTCTCCTTAACTCTCTACCTAACTCCCTAAATTCTTCTTTCAGGACCTCTTCTCTTTTTTTACCTATGTCGTTGGTACCTATATGCACCACGTAACTTTTAAATCTCTCCCTGCACGGGAGACCCGACCTTTTCTTTGTCGGGTCTCCGTTGTCGTTGGGGCTGCAACGAGGAGCGGCCTCCAACAGGAAGACCGGGGGCTGTGGTGCCGACTACTCACCTCACCGTCGCGGAGCTGGCCGAGTCCAGAGCGGGGTGGAGCTGTGGTGGACGCTGCTGCGACCCGAACCCGGAGATTCGGTGGCTGCAACTGCGGGTTTGGCGGGCGGCACCGGGAGCCCGCGGGTCCCTGGAGGTAGACCGCTTTTCAGGGCTTCCGCAACGGCGACTTCTCCCGCCCGAGTTGCGGGGTTGAAGAGCTCCTGGAGCTGGGCCTTACACACATCGCCCCGCGCGGCTTGGAATGGCTACGGGACTGCGAGCGCGCGCCGGGGGCTCTAACATCAAGACCCGGTGTGCAACCTTGCATCACCGGCGTTGCTTTAATGGCAGCGGGACAATTCGCCATCGCCCGCCGGGGGCTTGGACTTTGACTTTGACTCTGACATCGGGGGGGAGAGTGCAGTGGAGAGATAAGTTGTTTTGGCCTTCCATCACAGCAATGTGATGGATGTTTATGTAAATTATGTTGTGTCTTGGGTCTATTTGTTTGTA
>NC_045989.1:0-183159 GCF_010909765.2 Amblyraja radiata
CATACTTTCAGCCCACTCTTCCAACTGGCATAAATCTCTCTGTAGACTTTGAAACTCTTCTTCATTACCCGCAACCCCACCTATCTTAGTATCATCTGCATACTTACTAATCCAATTTACCACACCATCGTCCAGATCATTGATGTAGATGACAAACAACAGTGGACCCAACACAGATCCCTGTGGCACCCCACTCGTCACTGGCCTCCAACCTGACAAACAACCATCCACCATTACTCTCTGGCATCTCCCATTCAGCCACTGTTGAATCCATCTTGCTACTCCACCATTAATACCCAACCATTGAACCTTCTTAACCAACCTTCCATGAGGAACCTTGTCAAAGGCCTTACTGAAGTCCATATACACAACATCCACTGCTTTACCCTCATCAATTTCCCGAGTAACATCTTCAAAAAATTCAAGAAGATTAGTTAAACATGACCTTCCAGGCACAAATCCATGTTGACTGTTCCTAATCAGACCCTGTTTATCCAGATGCTTATATATATTATCTCTAAGTATTCTTTCCATTAATTTGCCCACCACTGACGTCAAACTAATAGGTCTATAATTGCTAGGTTTACTCTTAGACCCCTTTTTAAACAATGGAACAACATGCGCAGTACGCCAATCCTCCGGTACTATTCCCGTTTCTAATGACATTTGAAATATTTCTGCCATAGCCCCTGCTATTTCTACACTAACTTCCCTCAATGTCCTAGGGAATATCCTGTCCGGACCTGGAGACTTATCCACTTTTATATTTCTCAAAAGTGTCAGTACTTCCTCTTCTTTGATCCTCATAGTTTCCATAGCTACTCTACTTGTTTCCCTTACCTCACATAATTCAATAAACTATTCAATAATTCAATAATAGTCTACTTTCCTGTTTTTGCCACCAAAGTGGATAACCTCACATTTATCCACATTATACTGCATCTGCCATGCATTTGACCACTCACCCAGCCTATCCAAGTCACCATGCAGCCTCCGAGCATCCTCCTCACAGCTAACACTGTCCCCCAGCTTCGTGTCATCCGCAAACTTGGAGATGTTGCATTCAATTCCCTGGTCCAAATAATTAATATATATTGTAAATAGCTGGGGTCCCAACACTATGCCTTGCGGTACCCCACTAGTCACTCCCTGCCATTCTGAAAAGGACCCGTTTACCCCTACTCTTGGCTTCCTGTTTGCTAGCCAGTTCTCTCTCCACATCAATACTGAACCCCCAATACCGTGTACTTTAAGTTTGTCGAAAGCCTTCTGAAAGTCCAGATATAACACATCCACTGGTTCCATCTTATCCACTGTACTAGTTACATCCTCGAAAAATTCTATAGGATTTATCAGACATGATTTACCTTTCGTAAATCCATGCCGACTTTGTCCAATGATTTCACCACTTTCCAAATGTGCTGCTATCCCATCTTTAATAACTGACTAGCAGTTTCCCCACTACCTTTGTTAGACTAACTGGTCTGTAATTCCCCGTTTTCTCTCTCCCTCCTTTTTTAAAAAGTGGGGTTACATTAGCTACCCTCCAATCCTCAGGAACTACTCCAGAATCTAAAGAGTTTTGAAAAATTATCACTAATGCATCCACTATTTCTGGGGCTACTTGAACACATCTCAAAATCTATTCCTTAACTATGGTTTAATAATAGTAAAACATTCTTAAATTTTGGAAGGGTACATCAATACCAACGCTTAAAATGTGGATTGCAAGTATGTTGGACACCGCTCATCTTGAGGAAATGCGATTCCTCCTAATGGATAAATCAGACCAATTCATAACGAGTTGGTCTCCATTCGTCGTTTTTTTGGAATCATATGGCGCAACACAATTGTAAAAAATAACTGTTTCAGGACTGGACGAGGGTTGGTCAAGATTATAAATAATGATCTCCTTTTCTTTTTTATTTTATTTTATTTTCTCTATTTTCTCTCTCAACTTTCTTCATTTACTCGTTTTCTTTTTTCACACACTATATATTTCACATCTTTCTATCCTTTACTATCTAACTTCTTTTTCTTATTCTAATCTTTTTTCAATGTAACAAAAAAAAAAAGAAGTTGTACATAAAATGTATTATGAAAATATATATTAGGCACTTTGTTGCCATATGACTGTACTTACTTCTAATAAAATAAAATATTTAAAAAAAAAAAAAATCGCCGTTTTCTCTCTCCCTCCTTTTTTTAAAAGTGGGGTTACATTATCTACCCTCCAATCCTCAGGAACTACTCCAGAATATAAAGAGTTTTGAAAAATTATCACTAATGCATCCACTATTTCTGGGGCTACTTCCTTAAGTACTCTGGGATGCAACCTATCCGGCCCTGGGGATTTATCGGCCTTTAATCCATTCAATTTACCTAACATCACTTCCCGGCTAATCTGGATGTCACTCAGTTCCATATGATCCATAATGCCCAAATTTACTGTATATTTGTAATTTTTGCACCGCTGGGGGAGAGTTCCAAACATCTTGCTCTCTCAGTAGAATAAAGGCCTATCTTCAGATTGATTGCAGTAGTAGGTGAACACAGGTGAGTTGGGAATTTGATAGGCAGAGGGTTGGACAAATGCCGGAAATGAACACCCATAAGGTGCGAGATGAATCGATTAGAGATTTGTGAATTGTGAAGCTAGAATTGAATCCTTTATTTGTCATTCAGACCTTTCGGTCTGAACGAAATGCTGTTGCCTGCAGCCGTACATGTAATAATAACAAAACACAATAAACACAAATTAACATCCACCACAGTGAGTTCACCAAACACCTCCTCACTGTGATGGAGGCAAAAGTCTTAGAGTTACTGTCTCTTCCCTCCTCTTCTCCTTCTGCGCCGAGGCGATACCCCACCGGGCGATGGCATCAGTCCCACGGTTCAAGCTCCGCGGCCCGGGGGGTGGTCGTAGCTGCCCGCAGCTGTTACAACGGGTGCTCCGGAAAACAGGCACCAGCCTGTGACCTGCGAGCTCCCGACATTGTCCTCCACTGGCCCGCGGCCGAGCCACGGATCCAGGTCGCCGCCGCCAGAACGCCGCCTCAGCCGCCGTAGCACCGTCTCCGCTCCGCACCGGGCCGCCCACAAGGCAGCGTCTCAGCCCCGCACCGGGCTGCTCACACGGGAGCGCCTTCCAGCCGGGAGCCGGTCCGCCCGCACGGCAGCGTCTCAGCCCCGCACCGGGCTGCTCACACGGGAGCGCCTTCCAGCCGGTAGCATTGCCGGCCGCACAGGAGTGTCTCAGCTCCGCACCGTTCGCCCTCACCGGAGCGCCGAGTCGTGCCGCTACCCGGACGTCGCCACAGCTCGAATACGGCCAGCCTCGCGTTGGTGAGTCCTGGCTGGCTCTACCTCCGGACCCTCGAGGTCGTTCGCAGGTTGGAGGCCGCCAGCTCCGCCATTAGGCCTCAGCGCAGACAGTGGAAGAGAAGGGGGATACGACAAAAAGTCGCATTCCCCCGAAGGGAGAGACAGAAAGCTCTGTTTCACCCTCCCCCCACACACATAACACCACCTAATAACCAAAAAATGTACTAAACTAGACAAAAAAAAACAACATAAAAAGTAAAAACAGACAGACTGCAGGCGAGCCGCAGCTGTATCACAGCGCCGCCACTTCCGGAGTTGTTGTGAATTGTGAAGCTACACAACGGAATGAAGGGGGAAGGGAAGGATAGGTGCAAAGCCAGTCGGGATTATGAGAAGGGGAGGGGTGGAAGCAAACACAGTAGGGTTCTGAGTAGGGAGAGACAGATTCAGGGGAAGGGGGGGAAGAAAGTAGTGGGGAGGGGTGGGTGTGTGGTGGGGGGGGGGGGGGGGGTAGGAAGGGGAATTTTTTATACATTTTACTTAAAGTTGGAGAATACATATGTTCCAATTTTAGCTTACCCAAAGTCCTATAAAACTGCTCATAACTTTCTGACTCGCATTCAATTCCCCTACCAATGAAGGTAAGCATACAATCATAGACCTCCAGCTTGAACATTGTCCGTCCATCGCAATGGTTTGTCTTCTATCAGTAAGCCAGTTATGAATCCATGCAACCAGGTCACTGTTAATCTTTCCCATGCATCTTAATATACTAGATCAGTTTACCATGAGGGACTACCATGATACAACATTACCCTCTAGTCTTTGGGAAGTTCACCTATGGCCGCAGATGGTGCACTTATCTCTGTAAGGGGTTCTGCAATTTCTTCCACAACGCCCAATGATGCACGTGGTCTGGACCTGGAGACATCAACTTTCATGCATTCTCAAACCACCTCTCTGGTGATCTGTATATCGCCTGACACAATACAATACAACTCATTTGCATCAATTCGTTCTCCTGATAGAAATGGAGTGGGGTGGTGGATGGATGTTGTTCCGGCTGGAGATGGCAAGCCAGTGGTGTTCCGCAGGGATCAGTGCTGGAATTTTTCTTGTTTGTGATCAATATAAATTCCTTCATTGGTTAGAACAGAAAGTCGTGATACACCTTTACCAAATTTTAGTCAGGCTGCACTTGGAGTATTGTGCGCAGTTTTGCCTGGCCCTTTACAGAAAAAATGTGGAGACTTTGGAAGGGTGCAGTAGACGTTTACCAAGATGCTGCTTGGATTTGAGGATGTTTCTTATAAGACGGGGGCAGACAGACATGGCTTGCTTTCTCTGGGGCATCAGAGGCTGAGGGTAGACCTGATAGATGTGAGTCTGTAGAACAGTCTCTTGATTGACTTTTCTCATCTGATGAGTTATTGCTTGCTTGTTATTGCACATGAAGTAGAAGTTACTTGTCGCTTATTTCTAGTGTTATTATTCTGACAGTGATATATGTTTTTCAATGATGTGCACATAAATATAAACGGCTTGGTAGGCTTGCTCATGACACCAAAATTGGAGGAGTTGCATACAGTGGAATATCGGCACAAAGATATAGATAGAGACACAAAAAGATGGAGTAACTCAGCCGGACAGGCAGCATCTCTGGAGAGAAGAAATGGTGATATTTTGGGATGTCACCCTTCTTCAGACCTGAAGAGTCTTGACGGAAACGTGAGTCTGAAGAAAGGTATTGACCCGAAACGTCACGTATCCCTTCTCACCAGAGATGTTGCATGTGCCGCTGAGTTACTCCAGCTTTTTGTGTCTATCTTCGGTTTAAACTAGCATTTGTAGTTCCTTCCTACAAATAGCGGGTTATAGATCAGCTGCAGAAATGGGCATAGAAATGGCTGATGGAGTTTAACCTGAGCAAGTGTGAGGTGTTGCACTTAAGGAGGTTGAATGTAAGGGGAAAGTATATTTATTTAACAGCATTGATGTGCAGAGGGATCTTGGAGTCCAAGTTCATAGCTCACTGAATGTGACAGCAAAGTAGATAGGGTGGTAACGAAGGCCTATTATATGCTTGCCTTCACTGGTAGGGGCACTGAATATAAGAGGAAGTCATGATGCAGCTCTATAGGACTTTGGTTAGGTCGCATTTGGAGTATTGTGTGCAGATACGTTCTCCCCATTACAGAAAAGATATGGAAGCTTTGGAGAGGGTGCAGGGGACATTTACCACAATGCTGCCTGAATCAGAGAGTTTCAGCTACAGGGGGAGGTTGGATAGATTTGGATTATTTTCTCTGGAATGTCAGGTTTAGGGGAATCTTGATTGAAGTATATTAAATTATGTGAACCAGAGATAGGACAGACAGTCAGAACCTTTTTCCCAGGGTGGAAATGTCCAACACTAGTGGGCACAGGTATATTGTGAGAGGGAGAAGGTTAATGGGGATGTGCGGGGAAAACTGTTTTACACAGATAGTAGTGTCGGCGTGGAATGCATCATCAGGAGTGGTGGTGCAGATTCAATTGCGACATTTTAAGAGGCATTTAGATAACCACATGGAAGTTCAGGGAATAGAGTCATATGGATCACATGCAGGCAAAGGAGATCAGCTCAACTCGTTATTATGTTCAGTGCAAATATTGTGGGTTGAAGGGCGCTTCCTGTGCTGTATTTATCCTATTTAATACTACAGACAAAGATAAACACACAGACAGCAGATTATTTAATTTCTTCCTTTTAATGAGTAGAACTGACATAAATGGTGATGTCATCCAATCAGTTTGCTTCATGGATGATGCAATCTAATTGTCTCTCCCGGGGCTTTGAACAATTATATATTTGAACATTCAGCACTGTCAGGAGGTTGGTTGCAGATGAAGATCACGTCTACATCGTGAAATAAAATGCACGGACAAATGAATGGCCAAGTGTATGGAATGTATTATCTTGTTCTGGCCATGTTGGGGGTTCCAGGTAAGAGTCTGGTACTAATGATCAACAGTGTGGACCAATTTCAAATATTTCGTTGCTCTCTATACGTTATGACTGAATACATCGATTCTGATCCCAGAGGAGGCGTCATTTCAACATTATTGAAGCAGAGTGTGATTATTGCAGAATTTACATGTTAGAACTGTTCCCACTGATTGGGACCAGCGATTCCGTATGTAGGTAATTCTATACAATGATAACAATATTTGCAGGCATGTCTTTGATTATGTTGTTGGCCATTCCATGGCAATAAAAAGTGCCGATGGACTAAATGTTGGGGAATTTGGTCGGTGTGTTGAACTGGGAATTCAACAGCATTCTGCAATGTCCAGAGTTGTCACATTTCAGGTGCCATCTTGCATACTTCAAGACTGATGTTTTGAAGGTTGGAGTCTTAATTTGGCCATAAAGCCCCATTGTCCTGGTGGAGGCACTGGGTGAAAGGTGCAGGGGTCAATTCTGGCTCGTTTATCAGTTTAGTTTATTGTCACGTGTACCGAGGTAAAAGTGAAAAGCTTTTTGTTACGTGCTCTCCAGTCAGCAGAATGACAATACATGATTACAATCAATCCATTTACAGTGTATAGATAGGCAGACAATAAGGGAATATGTTTACTGCAAGGTTAAGCCAGCAAAGTCCGATCAAGGATAGTCCGAAGGTCAACAAAGAGATAGATAGTTCAGCACTGATCTTGGGTAGTGTTAGGATGATTCAGTTGCCTGATAACAGCTGGGAAGAACCTGTCCCTGAATCTGGTGGGTTCACACTTCTATATATATGTTGCCTGATAGGAGAGGGAAGAAGATGGAGTGGCTAGGGTGCAACTCATCCTTGATTATGCTGCTGCCCCTGACGAGGCAGCGTGAGGTACAAATGGAGTCAACAGAAAGAAGGTTGGTTTGTGTGATGGTCTGGGCTGCGTTCACAATTCTCTGCAATTTATTGCGGTCTTGGATGGAGTTGTTCGCAAACCAAGCAGTGATACATCCTGATGGGAGGCCATTTAGAACGAAGATGAGGAAAATCTTTTTCACCCAGAGACTTGTGAATCTGTGGAATTCTCTGCCTCAGAAGGCAGTGGTCTGAAAGAAGGGGATGAATATTCTGCAGGACCTCCAGAGTTGTTATCTCCAGTTTGCTTCCAGTTCCTCGTGCTGGCGAGAGCAGGAACAGGGAGATACGGGACCAGAATGTGTGGCTGAGGAACTGGTGCAGGGGGCAGGGATTTAGATTATTAGATCACTGTGACTTGTTTTGGAGTAAGGGGGAACTGTACAAAAGGGACGGATTGCATCTTAACAGATGGGAGACCAGCATTCTGGCAGGCAGGTTTGCCACTGCTCCACAGGTGGTTTTAAACTAAATAAGGGGGGGGGGGGGTCGGGTGTCAACTGGGATAGTCGAGGATGGAGTTAAAGGGAAAGAGAGTAAAGGGATGGTTAATGACCCCAGAATTAACGGGAAAGAAAGCTTACAAAGGAATAGGAGAGTATGGCCAAGTGTAATAGGGATCGATGTTGGGGAAGTCTTTTGGGGAAGGTGGGTCCTGTACAGAAAGGATGGGTTGCAATTGAACCCGAGGGGGACCAATATCCTGGCGGGGAAATTTGCAAAGGCTACTGGGGAGACTTTAAACTAGAATGGTTGGGTCGAGGGACTCAAATAGAGAAAACTAGTAGACAGAATGGGAGGCAGGAAGCAGAAAAGGGAAGCACTCGGACACAAGAGGAGAAAGAAGAAAAAGGAAATAAACAGAGAATAAGAGGCGGGGGGTTTCTTAAATGTGCATATTTTAATGCTAGGAGCATTGTAAGGAAGGTGGATGAGCTTAGAGTCTGAATAGACACCTGGAAGTATCATGTTGTGGCGATCAGTGAAACATGGTTGCAGGAGGGGTGAGATTGGAAACTAAATATTCCAGGATTTCGTAGCTTCCGGTGTGATAGGATTGGAGGGGCAAGAGGTGGAGGTGTTGCATTGCTAGTCAGGGAAGATATTACAGCAGTGCTTTGGCAGGATAGATTGAAGTGCTCATCTAGGGAGGCTATTTGGGTGGAACTGAGAAGTGGGAAAGGTGTAGCAACACTTATAGGGGTATTAACGACCGCCAAATGGGGATCGAGAATAGGAAGAGCAAATATGTAAGGAGATAGCAGAGATTAGTAGTAAGCACAAGTAGTGATTGTGGGAGATTTCAACTTTCCACACATAGACTGGGAAACACGTTCTGTAAATGGGCTGGATGGTTTGGAGTTTGTAAAATGTGTGCAGGATAGTTTTTTGCAGCAGTACATAGAGGTACCTACTAGAGGAGGGGCAGTGCTGGACCTCCTGTTAGGAAATGAGACGGGACAGGTGGCGGAGGTATGCGTTGGGGAGCACTTCGGGTCCAGTGATCACAATACCATTAGTTTCAATATAATCATGGAGCGGGTCAGAACTGGACCTAGGGTTGAGATATTTGATTGGAGAAAAGCTAACTTTGATGAGATGCGAAATGAGTTAAAAGGAGTGAACTGGGACATTTTGTTTTATGGGAAGTATGTAGAAGAGAAATGGAGGACATTTAAAGGGGACATTTTAAGAGTACAGAATCTTTATAACCATATAACAATTACAGCACGGAAAACAGGCCATCTTGGCCCTTCAAGTCCGTGGCGAACACTTATTTTCCCCGAGTCCCATCTACCTGCACTCAGACCATAACCCTCCATTCCTTGGAGGGTTATGGTCTGAGGGTATGAATGTAAAATTGTCCCCAGTGTGTGCGCGTGTGTCGGATAATGTTAGTGTGCGGGGACCGCCGGTCGGCGCAGACTCGGTGGGCTGGGTGCCTGTTTGCACGCTGTATCTCTAAGGATAAAAAAACTAAAGGTTGCGATACACAGTGAGATTTGGAGCCGTAAAAATGAGCAAACAGAACAGTCTATCTTTTAAAAAAAAATTATCTTAATCATTCATTGAATGTAGGCATGGCTGAGGAAGTTAGTGCTAGCTGGCCTTGAACATAAGGGGCCAATTCAGTGGTCCACTAAACGTTAGGCATTAACAAACTAGCTAGTTATCTATCTGTTAGCTGCACGGATCAAAGTCCTGGATAGTGTGGATGTGGAGAGGATGTTTCCACTAGTGGGAGAGTCCAGGACCAGAGGCCAGAGCCTCAGAATACAAGGATGTTCCTTTAGGAAGGAGATTTCTTTAGTCAGAGGGTGGTGAATCTGTGGAATCCATTGCCACAGAAGGCTGAGGGGGTGGTCAATGGATATTTTTCAGGCAGCGATAGATAGATTCTTGATTAGTTTAGTTTAGAGATACAGCGTGGAAACAGACCCTTTCGGCCCACCTGCTCCGCGCCGACCAGCGGTCCCCGCACATTAACACCATCCCATACCCACCAAGGACAATTTTTACATTTTATACCAAGCCAATTAACCTACAAACCTGTGCGCCTTTGGAGTGTGGGAGGAAACCGAAGACCTCGGAGAAAACTCACGGGGAGAACCTGCAAACTCCGTACAGGCAGCACCCGTAGTCAGGATCCAACCCGGGTCTCTGGAGGCCAAATCAATGGATATTTTTAAGGCAGAGATCGCTAAACTATTGACTAGTATGGTTGTCAGGGCCTATGGGGAGAAGGCAGGAGAACAAGGTTGGGAGGGAGAGATAGATCAGCCATGATTGAATAGCGTAGACTTGATGGGCTGAATGGCCTAGTTCTGCTCCTATCACTTATGAACATATGAAAGTCATGCATGAGTGGAATAGATTGGGTAGACGCACAGTCTCTTGCCGGCGTAGGGGAATCGAGGAGCAGAGGACATGGTGATGGGGGGGGGGGTGGAAAAGATTTAATAGGAACCCGAGGGGCAACCCCCCCACACAAAGGATGGTGGGTGTATGGAACAAGCTGCCAGAGGAGGTAGTTGAGGCAGGGACTATCGCAACGTTTTAAGAACCATTTGGACAGGTACGTGGATGAGACAGGTTTGGAGATGATAGCAATCCTCCACACATTTCTTTATGAAGTCTGTAACGACTGTGGCATATTCGTTCAAGTCCGTTGCCGAGTCCTTGAACATTGCCCAGTCTACAGACTCCAAACAGTCCTGGAGTTGTTCTTCTGCCCCCCCCCCCCCCCCCCCCCCCCCCCCGACCAGCTCTGTGCTGTCCTCACTTCTGGGGGTGAGCTCTTTAATTGCTGCTTGTAGGCAGGAAGAAGCAGCACCGCGGTATGGTCGGACTTACCGAAGTGAGGGCGAGGGATAGAACGATAGGCATTCTTGATGGTGGTGTAGCAGTGGTCGAGGGTGTTAGGTCCTCTTGTGCAGCAGGAGACATGTTGGTGGAAGTTCGGGAGTGATTTCTTGAGGTTCGCCTTATTGAAGTCCCCAGCAATGGTGGTAAATGACTGGTAAGACGTCTGGTGTTTGTTGACCACGGCCTCCAGCTCCTCCAGTGCCAGACGGACGTTTGCCTGGGGTGGGATGTAGACCGCGGTCAGGATAACGGAGGTGAATTCTCTCGGGAGGTAGAAGGGACGGCACTTCACCGCCAGATGTTCGAGGTGTGGAGAGCAGGAGTTGGACAGGACTGCCACATCGGAACACCACGCAGAGTTGACCATGAGGCAGACGCCCCCTCCTCTCCCTTTCCCAGATGCCAGAGTACGATCCATGCGGTGGATGGAGAACCCTTCAGGCTGGACCGCTGAGTCTGGGGAGCTGGGGTGAGCCATGTCTCTGTGAAACAGAACACAGAGCATTCCCTCAGCTCCCTTTGATAAAGCAGTCTTGCCCTTAAGTCCTCCACTTTGTTTTCAAGGGACTATACATTAGCCAGTAGGATAGTTGGGAGAGGGGGTCCGAAGTTCCCTGCGCTTCATTCTGACCTGAAGTCCTGCCCGACGGCCACGTTTCCGGACACAACCTCATCTATTGCATCCGCTGCTCTAGTTGTCAGCAGATCTATATCGGTGAGACCAATCGGAGGTTGGGCGATCGTTTCGCCGAACACCTCAGTTCGGTCTGCAATAACCAACCTGACCTTGGGGTGGCTCAACACTTCAACTCCCCCTCCCACTCCGTATCCGACCTCGCTGTCTTGGGTCTCCTCCATGGCCAGAGCGAGCAAGACCGGAAATTGGAGGAACAGCACCTCATATTCCGCTTGGGGAGTCTGCATCCTGCGGGAATGAACATTGAATTCTCTCAATTTTGTTGGTCCTTGCTGTCTCCTCCCTTTCCTCAGCCCTCCTGCTGTCTCCTCCCATCCCCCAGCCTTCGAGCTCCTCCTACTTTTTCCTTTCTTCTCCCCGCGCCCCCACCCCCGATCAGTATGAAACGTTGCATTTTTCCTTCGCTCCATAGATGCTGCTGCACCCGCTGAGTTTCTCCAGCTTTTGTGTGTACCTGCCAACTTTCAGTGACTGGTGTACAAGGACACCCAGGTCTCGCTGCACCTCCCCCTTACCTAACCTAACCCCATTGAGATTATAATCTGCCCCTTGTATTTGCCACCAAAGTGGATAACCTCACATATATTATACAGCATCTGCCACGCATCTGCCCACGTACTCAACCTGCCCAGGTCACCCTGCAACCTCCTAACATCATCTTCACAGTTCACACTGCCACCCAGCTTTCTGTCATCCACAAACTTGCTAGTGTTGCACCTAATTCCCTCTTCCAAATCATTAATATATATGGTAAACAGTTACAGCCCCAACACCGAGCCTTGCGTCACTCCACTCGCCAATGCCTGACATTCTGAAAAGGACCCGGTCACTCCTAATCTTTGCTTCCTGTCTGCCAACCAATGTTCTATCCATATCAACACCCTACCCCCAATACCATGTACTCTAATTGTAGTCTCTATTCTCCCATGCGGAACCTTATCAAACGCTTTCTGTAAGTCAAGATACACTACATCTATTGGCACCCCTTCATCCATTTTACTTGTCACATCCTCAAAACATGCCAAAAGATTAGTCAAGCATGATTTCCCTTTCATAAATCCATGTTGACTTGGACTAATCCTTTTACTGCTATCCACCACCGGTGAGGCTAACTGATCTGTAATTCCCTGTTTTCTCTCTCTCGCTCCTTTCTTGAAATGTAGGATGACATTAGCTATCCTCCAATCCACAGGAACGTATCCTGAATCTATTGAACATTGGAAAATGATCACCAATGTGTCCACTATTTCTAGAGCCACCTCCCTGAGGATCCTGGGATGCAGACCGTCCGGTCCAGGGGATTTATCATCCTTCAGTCCCATTAGCCTACCCACTACTATTTATCGCCTAATGAAAATGTATTTCAGTTCCTCTGTCCTCCAGTACATCTGGGAGATTGTTTGTGTCTTCCTTAGTGAAGACAGATAAGAAGTACCTGTTCAACTCTTCTGCCATAATAATTTCATACGTGTCTGCCTTCAAGGGACCCACATTTGACTTTGCTACTCTTTTACCCTTAACATATCTAAAGAAGCTTTTACTGTCCTTTATATTCCTGGCCAGTATTCCTCGTAATTTATATTTTCAGCCCGTATTGCCCGTTTTGTTCCCTTCTGTTGTCCTATGAAAGTGTCCCAATCCTCTGGCTTCTGGCTACCCTTTGCTGTGTTATACATCTTTTCTTTTAGTTTTATTCTATCCCTAACTTCTCTTGTCAGCCACAGTTGCCTCCTACTCCCTTTAGAATATTTCTTCCTTTTTGGAATGAAATGATCCTGCGTCTTCCGGATTATGCCCAGAAATTCCTGCCATTGCTGTTGCACCGTCATTCCTGCGAGGATCACTTTCCAGTCTACCTTGGCCAGCTCCTCTCGGCGCAGATGGTGGGCCGAAGGGCCAGTTTCCACGCTGTATCTCTAAACTAAAGTCAATGTGTGTCATCTAAAGAACACGGGGCAACTTGAATGGATGTCAGATATCGGGAAATGTTCTCCAGTCTTTGACATTTGAAACCTGGGGGGGGGGGGGGGGGGGGGAGCAGCAAAATCTAAAAACTAAAACGTACCCACTTTTACAGTTGCACCAGATGAAACATCGTATCACTGGGCGTGGCAAATGTTCCATCCAAGAGAGAGAAAATTGCAGAGAATTTAAGAGTAAGATTAAGCGAGTTTACCAGTTTGAAGTTTGATCTTTATTTTATGAGGGGTTACGATGAGGGACTACGTGAAGAACCCCGTACAGCCGCACGTGTACAAACTTCAAAGCAGCAGTGTGAAATCACAGATAATAGTGAATGAAGTATAATAGTAAGATGAAAGAAGACTAAAACTACCAGATGACCTTTATGATTGGGAGCGGAGGGCACGTAGTCCCTCATCGTAACTCCTCGTAAAATAAAGATCAAACTTCAAACTGCTTCGGAGTCACGCGAGCGACTATGTGAAGCTTTCAAAGCTCTGTGATTTCATGCCGTGAGAAACAAGTCTACACAACCACAACTGCCCCGTTTATAAATGAGGGAAAACATTCATAATGCATACAGTCATGACATAGATTTAAACATGCTGATGGTGTTAAATAAAGTAATAACTATAGAAACATAGAAACATAGAAACATAGAAAATAGGTGCAGGAGTAGGCCATTCGGCCCTTCGAGCCTGCACCGCAATTCAATATGATCATGGCTGATCATCCAATTCAGTATCCTGTACCTGCCTTCTCTCCATACCTTTAGCCACATGGGCCACATCTAACTCCCTCTTAAATATAGCCAATGAACTGGCCTCAACTACCTTCTGCGGGAGAGAATTCCAGAGATTCACCACTCTCTGTGTGAAAAAAGTTTCCTCATCTCGGTCCTAAAAGATTTCCCCGTTATCCTTAAACTGTGACCCCTTGTTCTGGACTTCCCCCAACATCGGGAACAATCTTCCTGCATCTAGCCTGTCCAACCCCTGAAGAATGTTGTTAGTTTCTATAAGATCCCCCCTCAATCTTCTAAATTCTAGCGAGTAAAAACCGAGTCTATCCAGTCTTTCTTCATATGAAAGTCCTGACATCCCAGGAATCAGTCTGGTGAACCTTCTCTGTACTCCCTCTATGGCAAGAATTTCTTTCCTCAGATTAGGAGATCAAAACTGTACGCAATACTCCAGGTGTGGTCTCACCAAGACCCTGTACAAATGCAGTAGAACCTCCCTGCTCCTATACTCAAATCCTTTTGCTATGAATGCTAACATACCATTCGCCTTCTTCACTGCCTGCTGCACCTACATGCCTACTTTTAATGACTGGTGTACCATGACACCCAGGTCTCGTTGCATCTCCCCCTTTCCTAATCGGCCACCATTCAGATAATAATCTACTTTCCTGTTTTTGCCACCAAGTGGATAACCTCACATTTATCCACATTATACTGCATCTGCCATGCATTTGCCCACTCACCCAGCCTACCCAAGTCACCTTGCAGCCTCCTAGCATCCTCCTCACAGCTAACACTGCCCCCCAGCTTCGTGTCATACGCAAACTTGGAGATGTTGCATTCTATTCCCTCGTCCAAATCATTAATATATATCGTAAATAGCTGGGGTCCCAGAACTGAGCCTTGCTCCTACTCGTTTACTCCTACTCTTTGCTTCCTGTCTGCCAACCAGTTCCCTATCCATATCAATACTGAACCCCCAATAACCATATAACAATTACAGCACGGAAACAGGCCATCTCGACCCCTCTAGTCCGTGCCGAACACATAATCTCCCCTAGTCCCATATACCTGCGCTCAGACCATAACCCTCCATTCCTTTCCCATCCATATAACTATCCAATTTATTTTTAAATGATAAAAACGAACCTGCCTCCACCACCTTCACTGGAAGCTCATTCCACACAGCTACCACTCTCTGAGTAAAGAAGTTCCCCCTCATGTTACCCCTAAACTTCAGTCCCTTAATTCTCAAGTCATGTCCCCTTGTTTGAATCTTCCCTACTCTCAGTGGGAAAAGCTTTTCCACGTCAACTCTGGAAAGTCTGGAAATACCATGGGCTTTAAGTTTGTATACTAATCTCTTATGTGGGACATTGTCGAAAGCCTTCTGAAAGTCCAGATATAACACATCCACTGGTTCTCCCTTATCCACTCTACTAGTTACATCCTCGAAAAATTATATAAGATTCGTCAGACATGATTTACCCTTCATAAATCCATGCTGACTTTGTCAAATGATTTCACCACTTTCCAAATGTGCTGCTATCCCATCTTTAATAATTGATTCTAGCAGTTTCCCCACTACCGAGGTTAGACTAACTGGTCTGTAATTCCCAGTTTTCTCTCTCTCTCTCTTTTTAAAAAGTGGTGTTACATTAGCTACCCTCCAATCCTCAGGAACTACTCCAGAATTTAAAGAGTTTTGAAAAATTATCACTAATGCATCCACTATTTCTGGGGCTACTCCCTTAAGTACTCTGGGATGCAGCCTATCTGGCCCTGGGGATTTATCGGCCTTTAATCCATTCAATTTACCTAACACCACTTCCCGGCTAACCTGGATTTCACGTAGTCACATCTCTCATCCGGATGGAACCTATAACAGAACGTAAAATAAAGTTGATAAATACTCCTAGTCTAGCAACGGGTTATTATAAAATGTTTGAAAATGTGTTCGTTTGACCACGCTACAGCCGTTAGGATGTCGTCCAGCGGAACGTAATTAACCCTTGCTGCTGCTGTTATAGCAGCCCCGGTGGAGTGAGATGCGGATCAGCATATACTCCTGCATAACTGAACTCCGTTTTAACTCCTGGAAAGATCTGAACATACGTTCTTATAACGTTTTTGGTAACTAACAATCATAGCTAGCTCAGAGTCTCGAAGGCTCTTGGTGACCTTGATGTATTGTTGTATATCTGTGCCCTCACATAACGAAAGGTCCCGGGGTAAGCCTTGACCTATTTTGAGACCTGAAACCCCTACTGCTCTGCTTAAATGAATTATAACATAAAATACTATACATATATTTGCGGATGTAATCATCCTCTCCTGTCACAATTATGTAGCGAGTGACCTGTTTCGCTAAACCAGTGCCAGGAGGATAATTACCTAATGAGATCCGGCCAAGGCTAAGAATGTAGCTGGAACCCCCTGGTGAAATAGTGTTATCACAATGTCAACCTCCCATACTGCATTGCACTTGTCCTGGGAAATCTTGTGTTAAAGATAACCTTTACTAACTCGATATCCAGGGTGAAACCAACAAAGTGGATCTCGTTTGCTGCAGTAAATCTGATGGAAAGCACCTTATCACAATGACCTTATAACTCAATATTGTCAAAGACCATTTAAAATGAACTACAATAGCTCAGAATCTATACCACATTAAATGTAACATGAGCATTAAACAAATGCTTCCCAACTCCTGAAGAAGCAAAGTACTGCTTGTTGGTACTATTCCCGCACTGTGAATACATACAAGAAAAGGTGTGACAACCTAAGCCGTAGGCAGTCTATTGAGAATCAGTAGAACATAAATTAATTTTATCATGCAACGACTGATTTCACGAGCCACAGACTGAACCAGCAAGTTATGTTTGAAATAACCATATAAGGTTGCATTATTATTTTTCCCGACAAATCGGGAATCAAACTGCATAGGCCAATCCCACAGCTAGAACCTAAAGCGGGCTCTTGATGACTTTATTTCAAGACCCGACTCATAAAGCAAAATGGAGGAAGACATAAAAGACCATTCCTCCTGCTTGTAGCGAGAATGTATCTTTCGCCACTGTCATGCCACACATTTTTGCAACCTGTGAATTAGCATGAAAACAACATATCTATATTTGGTGTTGCATTGAATCAGGATTTCATAAATATGGTGTGGTCCAACACCCATTCTGTGTTGTCATTGATATGTACTTGATGATACTCCAGTGGCAAATAAGATTATGTACCTTTTACATGTTTATTTTACCCCCATGATTACCATATGCCACCATCATAGTGTATCAACATGAAGTTGAGCATGCAGCTATGCATATTCACTCAATCACTCTTTAACCCATAAAATGCATGTAGGGTCTATAGATAGTTGATACCAATAACTGAAGAGTTAATAACTCATGCAAATCTCCTCCACCTCCAACTAGAGATGATATTTGCATTTCCCCCACCTTAGGCCATTAGCATCATTTTGCAATATAATTACATATTTATTGATCAACTACTGGTGCAATGCTGCATACTGTTTGTCCATCATAGTGACTTTAGTAGCTTCAGCTGGTAATAGCAAATGTGTGTTATCAATGACCTTAATGGCCCTTTAAGTTTTCTATTAAGCATGCTGTCAGTTCTCCCACTTGCACAGCTGCATCACATCTATTGCATTGCCAATTAGTCTAATGAATAGAAAGCTGCTTTATAACAATAAGTCTGTTCCAGGTTTCTATTGACTCCAATCTGTTGCCCAGGGCGTAGTTACAGGCCAACTATCCATTTGATGACAACTAAATTTAACTGGATAGAGGAGAACAATGTCTCAAGTAGCTGGAGACTGAAACAGTGGATTTTAGCCAAATACAGCGTCAACATATCGTCCAGACAATACATAACAAGTGTTTTTGAACTTCGAGTAGTCCTTTGAATGATTTATTATCATCATAATGTTAAATTGCCTCATCATAGCAATGCCTCCAAATATCTCTGATGATCACTGTACATGGAAACACCCTATGAAATCAGTTTAATCACCGTTCTTTCATAATGAACAGGCCACGCCTGCCATCATTTTGTGTCTGCCCTGAACGGTAACTCTGGCCCGGTTACCGATAATTCTCACATGTCCCAAGACAACTCTTGCCATAATTCTGACCTTAGCTCTTTTTGGTTCTTGGGTCCTCCAAAATATTCCAACTGGAATTTAAACTGGAGGTGGTGAAGGGAGGGATTATGCCAGAAAGGGTATAAAGAACACACACTATAGAATTTAACATAAAACATCCCCACACAGCAGAATCAATGTTTCCCACTGTGTGGGAAGGCACCAAAGTCAGTCTCTTCCTCCACTGTTCCTCGTGGTCAGGGCCTCCCTAAGCCATCCGCAGTTGCAGCTACGGGCGGCCCGATTTCCAGGCTGCTCGCCGGGGTGTTGTAATTCCGACACCAGAGTCGTCCCCCTCCTACCGGAGTCGGCGGCTTCCAAAGTCCGTAGGTCACGCCGGGTGGAGACTGCTGCTGACGGCCCTCTGCAATGTGCCCCAGGACTCCACGATGTTGTTCAGCGCCGCCCGCGTTGGAAGCTCTCCGCACCAGAGCTCCACGATGTTGGAGCAGCGGCCCAACGCTCCGGAGCTCCAAACGGCGACCCAGGTAGGCATCGCCCGCACCGCGGTGACTCCAGCGCTGCGCCGCCACTGTAGCAGCCCTGGTCCGGTTCCCGGTCCACGGCAGGAAAGGCCGCTCCGATCCAGCTGGTAGGCCGCGAGGTGGGGGGCGAGGACGCGACTCGGAGAAATAGTCATGTCCCCGCCAGGGAGAGACTGGGACACAGTTTCCCCCTTACCCTGCCCCCCTCCCCCACATAGAAAATTAAAGTATCCCCCTAAAACAAACTTTAGACAAACTAAAAATTAAAAAAAAGATTGAAGGGACTGACAGGCTGTAGATAGAGGTTGCTGCAGTACAGCGCCCCCTCCCTCCCGGAACCTTGCCTTGAAAGACAATTCTGCCCATATCTCCGAGCCTGTCTCCAAGGTAAACCTGGCTAAAATACTGAACCTGGCTCAACACAATTCTGGCCCAAGTCCAACCTGCTTGGAATACTAGTAATGTCCAGTTTTACCTGGTTAAATGCCTCTAAGTAGATGACAATGGCTTAATCATTTGTGTATTGTACAACGAAGTGTAAATCTTACCAACTTGTTCGTGGTCACTTAGTTGAAGAGTATCTCTGGTCAGCTTTCATGCTGCTACCAGCTTCAGAGAACCGCTTACTGCCGATGCAGCCGTGGGGTGCGTTGTCACCGAAACAATGAAGCCTTCCTCGTCGTTGACCTAATTGGTCCAACAGTTTATGCTTCGTCCTCCAGGATATGCCCGTGGAATAGGGTTTACCTGAATAGAAGATTCGACGAGTGGCTCTAACATCCCCTGATAGCGGTGTTCACTGCATTGTGTTGGGATGGCAACCTTGCTGCCAGGAATGGTACCTCTGCATGTGCCGTTCATCCCTTGGGGTATGCTCCAAGGTTATACCCTCAGCCTCGGCGTCAGATTTATGCTGACCCGGCATGCTCTCCTCCTCCATGAGGGAGACATTAAGCAGCCCTGTTACAAGGCGCTGCTGGCGCAGGCTCTCCCATATGCCCAGCACTGCGATAAACTCGGCATCCCCATTAAACAACCTTGTCCAAGGCGCTGCTGGCGCGGACACTCCCATCGTCCCGCACTGACACAACTCCTGCTGTTGGAGTGCATCTAGATGGAGCCTCCTCCCATTAGGGGCTCCATCCTGGCCAACCTCCAAATTTTCTTATTACCGGAAGGGAACCCTTCCGGCACCAGGGCTGACCATTTTGGTCGGCTTACCCCATATCTTGGGGACCTCTGCGGACTGGGCACCGCAATGCTGGTGGATTTTCCCTCCCCGGGAATCCCAGCGTCCATATGTATTACCAGAGGGAAAAACCCCTAGTGGCACCAGGGCTGACCGTTGCGGTCCATTTAACCCGTATCCTGGGGACCCCTGCGGTCTGAGAGCCGCATTACTACTGGATTTCCCCTATCCGGGAACCCCAGCATCTATATTCATATCGGGGGAAAACCCTCCCGACACCCGGTCTGCTGGCTGTCCCCTCCCCGGGAACCCCAGCATCTATATTTATATCGGAGCGAAACCCTCCCGGCAGCCGGTCTACTGGAGGTCCCCTCCCCGGGAACCCCAGCGTGTACCTGCCTATCGGAGGGAAACACTCCCGGCACCCGGAGCGCCTGAAAGCCACTGACCACCACGCCAGCGACCAACCTCGTGAAACCCGACATTCCCCAGCTATCCGCTTCCGCGGCGAGAACCGGGGTTTCCCCACAGCCCATAGCTGGTTCCCTCGTCGGTCCTCGCGACTCATCCGTCTGGAACAAGCGGTTCCTGCAAGGAAACAAAACAGGTAAGAAATACAAACTTACCTGAAGTTTAAACTTACCCGCTGGAGGAGCTTCTGCTGCTCTAACCGGTCGTCTGCACCAATGCGTCTGACGTAATGACGCACGTGCGGCTGTACGGGGTTCTTCACGTAGTCACTCACGTGACTCCGAAGTAAAATAGAGTAGCCCAGTCCCTTACACAAACCAGCCACCTCCTCCCAAATCATCGACTCCATCTGCCCTTTAATGCAGTCGCAGGTGACCAGCCAACATGGTCAAGCACTACATATACCCCAGTCATTCCATCTTCTCATGTCTCCCAATGGACAGAAGATACAAAAGCTCAAAAGCATGTACTGCCAAATTTAAGAACAGTTTCTTTCCTGCTATTATTAAATTATTGAACGGAGCTCACTAAGCTAAAGTTGTGTGCTCAATCTTCCAATCTACCTTGTTACGCCCTCATACATTTTACCTGTAGATGTAATACTATATTCTGCACTCTGTTCCCCTTCCCTTTTTTGCACTGCCTGTTGTACACATATGTGGTCTGATTGTACTCATGGTTTGCCTGAATGGCATACAACATTTTTGTACATTTTACCTCAGTACGTAGATCAATAGATTAATCGAGTCATACAGCGTGGAAACTGGCCCATCTGTGCAACTTGCCCATGCTGACCAATATTGCCCATCAACATCATGTGCGGACGGGGCGTCAAAGGACGAGAAGCCGAAGCGGGGAAGTGGAAGCCAAAATGCCGAGTGGAAACAACGCCCTGAAAATCCAAATAACCGAACGGACTCGACGCCAAAAAAACAGATAACCAAATGAAAATTATGCCGAAAAGCCAAATAACTGAACGGACTCGACACTGAGAAGCAAAATACGCTGCGCCGAAAAGCCAAATAATGGACATGACGTCTCTGGGGACGGGATTTGTCTGAGACCTTGTCAGAGCTTGCTCTAGACCCCGCGTCCATTACATCACTGGGTGGGGGAGACGGGAGAGTGAGGGAAGAGGTAGACGGGAGGGAGAGAGGGAGAGAGGGTGAGGGGGAGAGGGGGAGAGGGGGAGAGGGGGAGAGGGGGAGAGAGGGAGAGAGGGAGAGAGGGAGATAGGGAGAGAGGGAGCGAGAGAGAAGACAAAGCAAAGACGTCAAAGCTGAAGAACCGAAAGGAAACAAAGCCAAAACGCCAAAAAACCGAAAGAGTACGAAGACGAAACGCCAACTACCCGAGAGGATGGGACGCCTAAACGCCAATTACCTGAAAAGCTGCGTTGCCTAAAAGCAAACTCACCGATTCCGAAAAGCGATGTCGCCTACAAGCCAACGAACTGACAGCCACTCAACAGAAATGTCGAATAACGGACATGACGTTGCCGGGGGGCGGGACATGTCAGCGATTGGTCCAGACCCCCAAGTCCATCACATCACTGTGGAGGGATTAACATTGTCCCATACATCCGCTCCACCCGACCCGCAGCCCGCGGAGTGTGGCCGTGGGAAAGTGTGGGACGACCGATGGCGCAATGGGCTAAGTGTTCGGCTGGCAACCGGAAGGTAGCCGGTTCGAATCCCGCTTGGAGTGCATACTGTCGTTGTGTCCTTGGGCAAGACACTTCACCCACCTTTGCCTGTGTGTGAATGTGTGTGAATGTGTGTGAGTGATTGGTGGTGGTCGGAGGGGCCGTAGGCGCAGATTGGCAGCCACGCTTCCGTCAGTCTGCCCCAGGGCAGCTGTGGCTACAGAAGTAACTTACCACCACCGAGTGTGACTGAGGAGTGAATGAATAATGCGATGTAAAGCGCCTTGCGTATTAGAAAGGCGCTATATAAATCCCATCCATTATTATTATTATTATTATTATAGTGGGGGCTGTCCCGAGGGATGCGCAACTTCGGCCGCTTTCAACTTGGTGCTTGGGTTCAGTTTGCCCAGTCACCTATGGCTTGTGTGGGCAAATGACCCCCATGCTCCCGTCTCTCTCTCTCTTCTCTCTCTCTCCCCCTTCTCTCCCACTCCCCCTTCTCTCCCTCTCCCCATTCTCTCCCTCTACCCCTTCTCTTCCTCTCCCCTTCTCTCCTTCTCTCCCTTCTCTCTCTCTCCCCTGATCTTTTTCTCTCCCCTCTTCTCTCACTCTCCCCCCTCTCTCACTCTCTCCTTCTCATCTATCTCCCCTCCTCTCTCTCCCCCCTCTCCCTCCCTTCTCTCTCTCCCCTTCTATCTTTCTCTCCCCTCTTCTCTGACCTCCCCCCTCTCCCTTCTCTGTCTCCTCCTCTCTCCTCCCCTCCTCTCTCTCCCTTCTCTCTCTCCCCTTTCTCTCTCCCCTATCTCTCTTCCCTCTCTCCCTTCCCCCTCACTCTCCCTTCGCTCTCTCCCCTCACTCTTTCCCCCCCCCCTCTCTCTCACTTCTCTCTTTCCCCCTTCTCTCTCCCTTTTGCGTGTGCAGCATAAAGGCAGAAGGGAAAGAACAAGGGCGAAGAGGAAGCACTGGAAGAGGTTTCAGTGAGTGAATCCCCTCTTTCTAAGAAGATTCAGGTTTGGACAGTATGACAGCCTGATTAATGTGCTGCATAAGGAGGATGAGTCTGCATTTAGAAACTTGACAAGGATACCACCTGAGCTGTTTAATGAGCTGAAGACCACTGCTGAAAAAAAGGACACATATATGAGAAAGGCACTGGTACCAAGCCTGCGACTAGCCATCACCCTCCACAACTTGGCATCAGGGGATTCGTAAAATAGTCTCTCCTACAACTTTCTGGTTGCCCACAACACCATCAGCAAGATTGTCTGAGAGACTTGTGAGGTCATTATCAAGGTATATGGAGATAATGTGATGGACTGCCCCAGTACACCAGATGAGTGGAAGAGAGTGGCGCTGGGCTTTGACAAAAGATGGAACTTTAAACACACATATGGGGCAGTGGATGGCATGCATGTGGTCATCCGGTGTCCGCCCAAGGGAGCGTCAAAATGCTTTAATTACAAGAATTTCATTTGATTGTACTGTTAGCTGTGGTGGATTCAGACTACAACTTCCTGTATGTGGATGTGGGCACACCTGGAAGTGTCACTGATGGCATGATCTGGAGAGAGACCTGGCTTGGGCAGGCACTGGAAGATGGAACAGCAGGCATGCCTGACCCCGAACCTCTGCCAGGAGAAGACAACCCTGACATTTTTTACGAAATGGTTGGTGATGATGCCTTTGCACTAAAGCCCTGGATGATGAAGCCATACCCACACAGGCATTTGACAAGGGTCCAGAGATGTTTTAATTACAGGCTGTCCAGGGCTAGGAGGGTTGTTGAAAACGCATTTGGCATCCTCGCAAGCAGATTTCGATGCCTATTCACAACTATGGGGCAGGAGCCCAAGAATGTCGAGACTATTGTGTTTGCAGCATGTGTTCTGCACAACCTTATCCGTATCAGAGGTGCAGCAGCGGGCTCATCAACAGCCATGGAAGAGGGTGACTTGGTGGACAATCGTACAGGGAACATAACACAAGGTGCGTGGAGGAGTGGTGTATACGATGCACCTTTGGTGTCACTGCAGCGATTGTCAGGTAACACCGGGACAAAGAGTGGAAAAAAGCAGAGAGACCATCTCTGTTCTTACTACAACTCAATACTGGGCAGTGTGCCATGGCAGAACAAAGTTATTTGAGGAACAGCAGCCAACAGGTCCACCACTGCAGCTGGATCGCCCACTGCAGACAAGATCGGTCATTTTTATGTAAAATTGAAATCCTGCTGAATTTGTTTGATTCCAGGTGGAGTGTGAAATTTTCTTTTTCTTTTGTAGAAATGACTTTTTTGCAGAAGTCTATTCTTAAAGCAGTGCCTGCCATATATCTGTTTGTTTGATTAGTATAGCTAAATCTCTAAGCCTAACCTAATCTCATATTTTTTCAATCTTTGATAGTGTTTTATTCCTCAGGTTCATAAGAGGAATTACGGAAAAAAGTTCCTTGTGTTTTTTTGTTTTTTTTACAATAATTGACATGCATGAGAGGGCCTATTACAGATCACTGTGTTGCTTGCTTTGTTGCTCCATTTATCAAGGTGTAAAAATTGTCTCTTTCAGTTCACGAGATGAATAACGAATTTTATTTGCATTCAGTGCTCTGCTTGTCTTATTTTAAGGTCTATTGAGCGGTACAATACATTTACATTTAATATGCAGAGCATACATTTAATATGCAGAATATGAGGCGCCTGAGTCAATTCTCGCTCATAAAAATGATTTTGTGAAATAAGACGTGAATAGATTGTATTCCTTCCTCGATTTGGTGCGTGCCTAAATTGCCATAATATACGACGAATGAAGTGATGACACGTTGGAATTAAATTAAAATGAAGGCTTGCAGACGACAATTTGAGTTTTAGAAGAAAACTTTTCTTTTATTGTGCATAAAAAGAAAAGATGTTGTTTGTTTCTTAGGTGCCGTCTCCTGCTCCAATAGACTCTCCAGCAATCAGTGCAAACTCCATGCAGTGCTGATGTTGACATTATTTATTTTTTCGCTCACCTTTTTTCATGTCCCAACTTACTTGATGCCCCAAGTACCTACGGCTGGCATAACGAGCCGCTACGATATATCTACGGACTCGCTACGGCCTCCTACGGACTTGCTATGGACATTCTCCGAGTTTGAATCAAGGGGAAAACTCGAGAGAATTTGTGAGTAACTCGGGAAAGTGGGACAGGTCCTTAACTGAGCTCCTCAGTATCACCAGCACCACTAGAAATTGCATCGAGTTTCACAACGTTAGTGGGCGGCACTGTATCGCGGCGGGAGAGTCGCTGCCTCTCAGCACCAGAGACATGGGTTCGATGCTGACTATGGGTGCTGTCTGTACGGAGCATGTACATTCTTCTTGTGACCGTGTGGAGTTTCTTTGAGTGTTCCGGATTCCTCCCACACTCCAACGATGTACAGGTTTGTAGGATATAGGCTGTGGGCCGAGCATCGAAAATGTGTCTAGAATATATATTTCGTAACCCATGTCTGGGAACTTAGATAAAATATAATTGAGATGGAAGTCATAATTTCTCAGTGCCAAAAGTTGCACATTAATTAATGAAGCTAATTTGAAAATGAGTTCGAAAAGTTAAGCGCCATCTAGTGTTCAATGCTCATATTACTCCATGGGGAGCTTAATTTCGTGCTGCTGTCCATTTAAACCATATATTATTATACCACATATGTGTGTATTATACCATATAACTTGTGAATATGACTGGAGTTGTATATTATATAAATAATATATATATAATATAATGAATATAATTGTGTGTGTATTTTGAATGAGACTGCCGCAGAGGTCCGGCTCCTGAACCAGCCTAATTAATGGTTGAGGGCAGTTCCTGTGGATTCCCCCGTTTACTGTACCCCACTGACTGTCAGTGGGCAGAGTGGGGGTCACGGCAATAGTGTGACTGGGGCAGTGCCGGGCTGGGGGAAGGCAAAGGCATCTTCCACTGGGAAGAAAATGCCTAACTCTAACCCTATCTCGCCCCCCTTCCAGAACTGCCCATGGCTGGAGCTGGAGCAGCTTTGGGACCGACTGCGGGCTCCGTAAGTGTGGCCGCTCAGTGCGTCCACCTCGACCAGCATGCCCTTCTGGATCATCGTGGTGATGATGTTGGGGAGCAGCACTGCCCTGCATGCCGCCCGGGCTCTGTCAGTCTGCCCGCTCACTCGTCGACAGCCCGACCGACCCCTCACAGCATCCACTGGGGCCCGACAGCCAGACTGACCAACTGATCGACTGACTGACTTCTGACTGACTGACAGACTGACTGACCCTAATTCTAATCCTAACCCTAGCTCTACATTTTTATTTAACAGTTCACATCATAACTTTTCAAAGATCAGTCAATAATAAAACACAATTATCAGCAAGGTTAGCATTACCTTTATTCCTTCAAAACCTTGCTATTGTTTTGATGTAATTAGGAGGCAGCCATGATCCCAGAGTGCTCGCTGTCAAGGTACCATGAAACAAAGCGCGCGATTGGTTCAGACGCAATGTCAATCGTGCGTTGATTGGACAGTTACTGCTCGGAAAATTTGAGGTTTTTCTCATATTTTACAAATATGTGCAGGTTTTGTTCTTGGTGAGTTCCGGGTATAATTTCTATAATATATTTACATAATATGTTAAAAATTCAGGTAGTTACATGATTTGGGTCACAAACTTAAACGAAAAAACACATCAGGCCGCAGACTATTGTGAGACATGCCATAATGCATACAAAGCCGTGCTGACGGTTCCTAATTATCCTATTCTGTTCCAAGTGGAAGCATCCCGAAGAATTGTCACCAATATCTTCCCTCCCACTGAACAGACGCTCATTGGCCTAGAATTCCCTAGCTTTTATGTATCTATCCAAAGGTTTCTTAAATGCCGTTGACATATGTTCCTGCACCACCCCTTGCAGCGTCTTCCAGGTACTCACTAACCCCTGTGTTAAAATAACTTGTTCTGCACATCTCCTGTTCGCTTTTCCACCCTCACCTTAAAGCGATATCCTCTAGTCTTTGACATTTATACCCGGGAAAAATAAGGTCCTGAGTGTCTATCGTGTTAATCATAGAAAGTTGTTTGTTACATTGAGTCAAAGAGGGGTGCCTAAATACATTGTGAGAATCTGGCTTCCTGGTCTGCCCACCAGACTATGCAAGTAAAATGGGGAAATAGGGTTTCAGCCCCGTTTGGGGTTAGCACTGGTGTCAGACAATGGATAATTTTGTCCCCAGTTCGTTGTAATCTCCATAAAGATGATCTGTCCAAGCAATTTAAAGCTTGTAATCCAGAGTGTATGATTGGAAATACTCTAGTGAGCCATATTATGTATGCAGATGATCTTGTCGTACTCAGTGCATCAAACGCTGGTCTCCAGCAGCTCCTTACTCTATGTTCTCTGTATGGTGTGGAACGATATCAAATAAAATGCGGGTAAGAGAGCTGTTATGATCTGTAGAACCAAAGAGGATGAATGTTTAAAATGTCCTGATTTTAAATTGTCTGACAATAATCTTAGTGTCTGTAATAAGGTAAAATATCTTGGACATTTTATTACAGAACAAATAACAGATTATGAGGATATTTATAGGCAACTCCATATGATGTATGCACAAGCAAACATTCTCTTACGCAAGTTTAGTGCGTGTACAGTTCTGGCGCCGTCCTGTACGGGGTATGGCTGCCTAGCCTGCAGCTGTCTGTTTTTTATCATCTCTTTTTCTTATTTTTAGTTAGTTTAGTGTTTTGTTTTGAGGAGTTCTAGCTTTTTTATGTGTGGGGGAGGGGGGGGGGAGGGGAAACTAATTTTCAGGGTCCCTACCTGGTCGGAGATGCAGCTTTTCTCCGGGCTGCAGCTTCGACCCGTCCCCGCGGCCTACCAGCGGGCCTGGAGCGGCGTCTCCTGAGGGGACCGCCTGGAGCTTCGGTATCGGCGGCGGCGGCGGCGGCGGCACCGGCTCAGCAGCGGCGGCGGCACCGGCTCCGCGGCGGCGGCACCGACTCAGCAGCGGCGGCGGCGGCACCGGCTCAGAGGCGGCAACGGCTCGTCGGCGGCGGCGGCGGCGGCGGCGGCGGCGGCGGCGGCGGCACCGGCGACGGCACCGGCTCAGCGGCGGCGGCGGCGGCACCGGCTCAGCAGCGGCGGCGCCGGAGGCGGAGGCACCGGCTCAGCAGCGGCGGCGGCACCGGCGGCAGCGGTACCGGCTCGGTATCGGCGGCGGCGGAGCTGCGGGTCGGAGGACGGCGGTGCAGCGCTGGAGCGCCATTGCGGGGCTGGCGGTGACTTCGCTGAAATTCCGGTAACTGGAGCTGGGTCCGTTGCGGAGCTGCGGGTCTGTGGAGCGGCTGCTGGCGGCGGCGCTGAACTTTCCATCGGGAGCCTGGAATCTCTTGATGAGATCGCCAGTTGAGCTCCATTCGGCGCGGCCCTGTCGGCTCCAGAAGCCGCGGTCTCGAGTAAGGAGGCCCGACTATGGGTGGACATGGGGATGGGACTGGACTTTGTGCCTTTCCCACAATGGGAACCATTGTGGGGGGATGTTTTGATGTTGAAACTATCTATTACTGTCATGTTGTATTATTTTTTTTAATGTGCTGCATGGCAAAAAGAATTTCACTACACCCAAAGGTGTATGTGACCAAATAAATTTGAACTTGAACTTGAGATGGAGTGAAACTGTTTCTGTTCAGAGCATATTGTACACCACTCTATACTGCACACCTGGTGTCAAACTACTGAAAAGCAAGCTTACAGATACTTAAGGTAGCTTATAATGATGCCTTGAGAATATTACTTAAGAAACCTAGATGGTGTTGTGCAAGTGAAATGTTTGTGGCTGCAGGAGTCAATACTTTACAAACTGTCTTAAGAAATCTTATGTATACATTTATTTGCCAGGCTAGTGAATCTGAAAAGTAAATCTTATTGGCCTTATCAAACATAAGGTTTAGCACTACACACTACCAATCGCAGCCGTGGAGATATTGATATAGTTGTTTCGGTATAGGACACTGACTTTATTTTATTCTTGATCTTAAACCATGTATTGTGCTTTTGTAAGTAATTTACTGTGCTTTTGTATGCAATTTATTCTATGTAATGTCTTGTATTTTATCAGGACATTGAGTCTGTAACAACAAGTAGGTAAGTACCTCTGACTCTCATTGTTCTACATCCCCTCAACTTTGGCGCTCTACGGAAAACAATCTGTTTGTCCAAGCTTGTAGTCAATTCCTCCGCGAATCCAGGCTGCTTTCTGTTCTGCACCCTCATATTCATTAATTAAATCTTTAATTAATGAACCGAAACACCGAGGTGACCGGATATTTCACGGCGCTCTTCAGATGTTCCCGGAATTTAGACTGAGTCGCCGCGTAAATAAATGTGTTCGTGCAACAGCTAACATCTGCCAGCAACATTCCAACTTGTGAAAATATATGTTCTGAATCATTCCCCCCCTCCCCTGTCCCTGCTATCTGATAGTAGATGAATTCAATAACAAACGTCAGCCACAGGAGGATAAAACTGCTGGAGAGGGTGAAGAGTAAAATCACAGACCTCCTCCTGCTTTCCAGCTCCGGATCACTGCGGTTATCTGCCTTGTGTTTCACCCTTAACCACTCACGGACCCTACTTTCTATCAAATATGTCTGATTGTGAGAACATTGAACATGACAATTACAGCGAAAGGGAGGAGAGGAGTTACTACCGTGCGGAAGCAATCAAATCCCACCCACCCGTGGTCAGTGAAATAACTTGGCTTCTTGTAACAAAACCACGGTATGTTATCGATGATCATTGCAGGCTCATATGTGAAGTAGAAGGGAATGTTTTTCAGACAAAGTAGAATGCCGGTTATTGCCGGAACAACGGCCGCAGTTTTCCCGGTTTTCAGTTTCTGGCAACAAATTGCAATAAATCGATCAAAGGTGAAAATCACTGTGAACCAAAGAGAAAGATCGGCGGCTGCATAGCCCAGAGCAAGATTAGAACTACACACAGGAGTAATGTCCAGATAACTGCCTGGAAAATGATGATCATTGATCCGATACAAAACGACCTCAGTAGTGATGAGCAACAGGTCCGCCGCTGCCATTGCCACCAGGTATCGAGTGGTGCAGGTGGAAAGGCCGCATTTCCCCCGGGACAGGATCACAATCGCCACGATATTCACTGGAGAGAGAAAAAACATGCACACACAACGAGAATTAGTAAACTCTTGGCACGAGAACCGTTATTTTAGAGAGAAGATAGTGTTAATTTAAACTGCAGTAATTCTTCCGTCGCCATTAATCCCAGTGACAGTGGGGTTGATGCGGTCCACTCCCCTGAGGACAATTCGGCTATTGCAGCCATTGCCACCAATATTGCTTCAGGCGTTTATCTTCGGCTATTGTTCGGGTCAGAACCTTTCTTTTCAGACTGAAGAAGAGTCTCGACACGAATCGTCACCCATTGCTTCTCTCCAGAGATGATGCCGGTCCCGCTGAGTTACTCCAGCATGTTATGTCTATCTTCAAATGACGCCACCCGCTCCAGACAGCTGTGCGGACGCATGAAGTTGCGCGCGACCTTCGCGGCTCAACGAGGTCGTGTAATTTGCGTGCCAAGGACACGTAAGTGGGACAGGCCCTGAACTCTTCTGTGATGGCGGGCTCAGAGTCACGTGCTCAAACGCAGGCAAATGGGAGTAGTGTAGATGCGACATGTCGGTCGGTATGAGCAAGTTGGGCCGAAGGGTCACTTTCCACCCTGTATGGCTCTATGATTCTAATATTTAAGAAAGAACTGCAGATGCTGGAAAAATCGCAGATAGACAAAAAATGCTGGAGAAAGTCAGTTGGCGAGGCAGTGATGGAATAGGTGACGTTTCGGGTCTCACCCGCTGAGTTTCTCCAACCTTTTCTAACTACCTATGATTCTAATACGTTTCTCATGTTCCCCATCCGAAATGTATTATTGCCTAGATAATAAAAAGGAACTGCAGATGCTGATTGATACCAAATAAAGATGCAAAATGTTGGAGGAACTCGGCGGGTCTGCAAATCATGGATAGGTGACGTTTTTGGTCGGAATGAAGAAAGGGACCCAACCCTAAACGTCACCGATCCAAGTTATCCAGAGATGCTCGCTGACACGCTGAGTTCCTTCAACACCTTCTGTCTTTTTTGTAAACCAAAATCTGTAGTTCCCTGTTCAAACATGTACCTGCTCAAGTCTCTGCCTGAATATGTAAGCACACTCACTTTCATGTCGTCAGCAAATACAAACATATGCCACTTTGTTCTCTCAGTATATTGCGAATACCTGGGGCATAGCTCTGGTCCCGTGCTACTCCACTGCTTATAGCTGCCAGCTAGAAAGAGCCACGTTCATTCCAACCTCCGCTATCTCTGAATCATATGTTACTGTCCAAAGATGCAAAACGCGGGACTTTATCAAAGACCTGGTAATCGAAACGCAGAACGACGCCCAAGTTCAAGTTACATTTATTGTCTTTTTACTCTTTTATCAATGTAGCCGCCGACAGACATTCAGTAGGTTGTTCATAAAATTCTACCTTTTTTATACATCCATGCAATCACTTAATATATTCAAAGGATTCTGCTCTCACATCTTTTCTGAAACGTTGTTGCGTATTATCTACGGGTGTGCCAGATACTCCGGCTCTCATCTCTTCCTCGTTTTGGGTAATAACGGGTTACACTCGCCCCCTCCAATTTGCAGCGACCGCTCCATGGAACCAGCGGGCGCATTTCATTTGAGAATGTCCATTACCCGATCTTGCATGTTTAATGCATTTCGCTTCCACTATTTTACCGTCATTATTGTTTCTTACCAATAAAGCAACATTTTAATTACTGCTTCTTGTGACATGCTTTACAGTAATATCTCTGAAATGTTATTTATCAGTTCATCCGTGAACGCAAAACGACGCGTTTGTTTAATCGTTTGATTCTTTGCTTCGCTTTATAAATCCACGCACGGATTTAAACTGCAGCGCTTACTTACCAGGAACTCCAATGACGGCAATCAGTACATACAATTTTTTCTCGATACTGTAATACCTTTCCAGCATTTTCTCCGCGAAGAGACGAGTTTTATTTTGTTGCGAGTAATCTCTCCAAATCAAATGTTGAGCGAAACGTTCCCAGATGTATGTTATACCGTCTGGGATCCGCACAGGGACATGAAGTTATAAATTAACTAAAAATGGCGACGGTCGAGTGACATTCCTCTAAGGACGGATACCGTTCAGTTGAACGAATTCATTGAGAAACTGCAAAGACCAGAAGATTTGCTCGCGGGATTAATTCGAGAAATGGAGATATTATTGCAACAAGCATCTGAACAACAATCATACAATCATAGTCATACAACTTGGAAACAGGCTCCGGCCGATCAAGATGCGCCATCTGCATTAGTTCCATCTGCCTGCGTTTGGCCCATATGCCTCGAAATATTTTCTATCCATGTACTTGTCCAAATATATTTTTAAATGTTGTGATATTACCTGCTTCAACTACTTCCGGTGGCAGTTATTTCCATACACCCACTGTGTGAACCAGTTGCCCTTCAGGTTCCTATTAAATCTTTCCGCCTCATCTTAAACCTATGAGGTTTGGTTCTTGAGTATAGGACTCTGAGCATCTACCCATGATCTTCTCCCCATGGTCTTAGCTACCTCTATAAGAGTATTCTTGTGCTCCAATGAATAAAGTTCCTAGCCCAACCTCTCCCAGTAGCTCAGAACCTGACGTGCTGGTAAAATCCTCGTGAAACCTCTGCACTTTTTAACAGTTTCAGA
Source organism: Amblyraja radiata (assembly GCF_010909765.2). NCBI lineage: Eukaryota > Metazoa > Chordata > Chondrichthyes > Rajiformes > Rajidae > Amblyraja > Amblyraja radiata. Next base: position 32,773 of record NC_045989.1, read on the forward strand.
ACATCTTTCCTATAGTTGGGTGACCAACACTGATCACAATATTCCAAACCGTGGACTCACCAATGGCTTGCACAACTGTAATATAAGATCACAACTTCTATGCTCAATATAGACACAAAGTGCTGGAGTAACAGTGGGTCAGACAGCATCACTGGAGATAAAGGATGGGTGATGTTTCGGTTTGGAACACTTCTTCAGACTGAAATTAGAGGGGAGGGAGTTGGAGGAAATAAAAGACCCGAAAAAAGTAGGGCCAGCAACAGATGATCAAGGAAACGTTGAGATAATCCTTGTTCAATACGTACCAGGGCCCCATCCCCGACCTCTACCTCCGTTTCATTGACGACTGCTTTGAGGCCACCTCCTACACCCACACACAACTGACTGACTTCATCCACTTCACCACCAACTTCCATCCGGCACTCCAATACACCTGGACCATTTCCGACACTTCCCTACCATTCCTTGACCTCACCATCTCCATCGCAGGGGACAGACTTCTGACCGACATACACTTCAAACCCACTGACTCACATGGCTATCTGGGCTACACGTCTTCCCACCCTGCCCCCTGTAAAGACTCCATCGCCTACTCCCAATTCCTCCGCCTACGCCGCATCTGTTCCAGGATGAGACGTTCCACACCAGCGCATCGGAAATGTCCTCGCTCTTCAGGGAACGGGGATTCCCCTCCTCCACCATAGATGAGGTTCGCACCAGGGTCTCGTCCATACCCCGCAACACTGCTCTCTCTCCCCATCCCCGCACTCGCAACAAGGGCAGAGTCTCCCTAGTCCTCACCTTTCACCCCACCAGCCGGCAAATACAACAAATAATCCTCCGCCATTTCCGCCACCTCCAACGTGACCCCAACACTCGCCACATCTTCCCATCTCCCCCCATGTCTGCCTTCCGCAAAGACCGCTCCCTCCGCAACTCCCTTGTCAATTCTTCCCTTCCCTCCCGTACCACCCTCTCCCCGGGCACTTTCCGTTGCAATCGCAAGAAATGCAACACCTGTCCCTTCACCTCCCCCCTCGACTCCATTCAAGGACCCAAGCAGTCGTTCCAGGTGCGACAAAAGTTCACCTGTATCTCCTCCAACCTCAACTACTGCATCCGCTGCTCTAGATGTCAGCTGACTTACATCGGTGAGACTAAGCGGAGGTTGGGCGATCGTTTCGCCGAACACCTCCGCTCAGTCCGCAATAACCTAGCTTAACTCCCGGTGGCCCAGCACTTCAACTCCCCCTCCCATTCCCAATCCGACCTCTCTGTCCTGGGTCTCCTCCATTGCCAGAGTGAGCAACACTGGAAATTGGAGGAACAGCACCTCATATTCCGCCTGGGTGGCATGCGTCTGGTTGGCATGAACATTGAATTCTCCCAATTTTGCTAGCCCTTGCTGTCTCCTCCCCTCCTTAACCCTCGAGCTGTCTCCTCCCATCCCCCCACCCTCGGGCTCCTCCTCCTCCCCTTTTCCTTCCATCTCCCCCCACCCCTCATCAGTCTGAGGAAGGGTTTCGGCCCGAAACGTCACCTATTTCCTTCGCTTCATAAATGCTGCTGCACCCGCTGAGTTTCTCCAGCATTTATGTGTACCTTAGAGATAATAGTCCATTGTTGGCCATGGAAGAGTTGAATGAAGGGATATAAGGATGTGAACAGTGGAACTAGTATGGCAACTAGGATGAGGTAGGGTACTTGAAATTCAATTTCTATTGTGTATTGTGTTCGTTTTATTCGTATGGTTGTATGGTAACTCAAATTTCACTGTATCAATTGGTGTATGTGACAATAAATGTGAACTTGAACTTGAATTTGAATGTGAAATTGAACCGACATTCACATCACTGGGCTGTAAGCTGCCCAGACAAAATATGCGGAACTGTTCCTCCAATTTACACATGGCCTCACTCTGACAGTGGAGGAGGCCCAGGACAGAAAGTCAGTGTGGGAATGGGAGTTAAAATATCTGGCAACTGGGAGATGGGGTAGACCAAGGCGGTCTGATCGTAAGTGTTCAGCAAAATAAGTGCCCAGTGTGTGCTTGGTCTCGCCGATATATAGGCGCCTTCACCGAGAATAACGGATATAGCAAAGGAGGTGCAAGTGAACCTCTGCCTCATCTGAAAGACTGCTGGTGTCCCTGGATGGAGTTGAGTAGGAGGTGTCGGGACTGGTGTTGCATCTCCTGCGGTTGCAGGGGAAAGTACCTGTGGAGTGTGCGGTTTGGGTGGGCTAGGATGAGTTAACCAGGGAGATGCGGAGGGAACGGTCTCTGTGGAAAGTGGAAAAGGGGTGGAAATGGGAAGATTTGGGTAGTGGTGGGATCCTGTTGGAGGTGGCGAAAATGTCGGAGAATTATATGCTCTATGAGATGGCTGATGGGGTGAAAGGTGAGGGTGAGGGGGACTCTGTCCCTGGTGCGACCGGGGGGGATGGGGAGCAAGAGCGGAGCTAATGGGTACCAAAGAGACCCCTGTGAAGGCCTCATCTATGTAGAAGAAGGAATCCACAATCCCGTTTATATCATGGTGGAAAGGGTCAAAAACTTCAAATTCTTGGGCGTGCATATTTCCGAAGATCTTTCCTGGTCCCAGCACAATGAAGCAATTATAAAGAAGGCACATCAGCGCCTCTACTTCCTGAGAAGATTACGAAGAGTCAGTTTGTCAAGGAAGATTCTCTCAAACCTCTACAGGTGCACAGTAGAAAGTATACTGACTGGCTGCAACGTGGCCTGGTTCGGCAACTTGAACGTCCAGGATCGGAAAAGACTGCAGAAAGTTGTGCCCACTGCCCAGTCCATCACCGGCTCTGACCTCCCCGCCATCGAAGGGATCTATCGCAGTCGCTGCCTCAAAAATGCTGTCAACATCATCAAAGACCCACACCATCCTGGGCACGCTCTCATTTCACCCCTGCCATCGGGAAGAAGGTACAGGAGCCTGATATCTTTAACATTCAGGTTCAGGAACAGCTTCTTGCCCATAGCCATCAGGCTATTAAACACGGCATCAAATAAGCTCTCAACAATAACAGTCTATTATTATTATTGCACTATATCTGTTTATTTATTGTGTATACATGGTCTATGGTCTATAGACACACTGAACCGTTATCTTCTGTTTTGTATTATGTTTACATATTCTGTTGTGCTGCAGCAAGTAAGAATGTCATTGTCCTATCTGGGACACATGACAATAAAACACTCTTGACTTGACACTTAAGTCAGTGCAATGCTCCTCCTGCAGGATGTGGGAAGTCAGGGAAGGTGCAGGTACCCCTGATGACCACACCTGTGGGAAGTGTGTCCGGATGCAGCTCCTTAAACACCGCAATAGGGAATTGGAGCAGCAGCTGCTTAATCTCAGGGTTTGCCAGGAAAATGAAAGTTTCTTGGACAGGGCTCATAGCGACGTCGTCACACCGAAGAGCGAAGGCGGGTAACCACCAGGAAGGGAATTAAACATGGAGTGCAGGTGAGCCCAGTGGCCGTATCTCTACAAAACAGATGCATCCGCTAGGGTGCTGTTGGGGAGGATGACACATCTAGGTTGTGCACCAGTGGCAGGCGGGGCTGTGGCTCCGACCCTGGCACTGAGGTTCAGCAGGGAAGGGTGACGTCAGGCAGAGCCATAGAGGTGGGCGACTCTATAGTTGGGGGTGCAGCCAGGACATTCTGCAGCAGCAGTCGAGACTCCAGGGTGGTGCTCGGTCTCCCAGATGCCAGGGTCCAGGACATCATTGTGCGGCTTCATGATATCCTTAAGGAGGAGGAGGAAGTGTCGGACGTCATTGAGCACAAATGTTATAGGTAAGAAAAGGAAAAGGTTCTGCAACAGTCAACATGGATTTGTGCCTGGAAGGTCATGTTTAACTAATCTTCTTGAATTTTTTGAAGATGTTACTCGGGAAATTGATGAGGGTAAAGCAGTGGATGTTGTGTATATGGACTTCAGTAAGGCCTTTGACAAGGTTCCTCATGGAAGGTTGGTTAAGAAGGTTCAATGGTTGGGTATTAATGGTGGAGTAGCAAGATGGATTCAACAGTGGCTGAATGGGAGATGCCAGAGAGTAATGGTGGATGGTTGTTTGTCAGGTTGGAGGCCAGTGACGAGTGGGGTGCCACAGGGATCTGTGTTGGGTCCACTGTTGTTTGTCATGTACATCAATGATCTGGACGATGGTGTGGTAAATTGGATTAGTAAGTATGCAGATGATACTAAGATAGGTGGGGATGCGGGTAATGAAGAAGAGTTTCAAAGTCTACAGAGAGATTTATGCCAGTTGGAAGAGTGGGCTGAAAGATGGCAGATGGAGTTTAATGCTGACAAGTGTGAGGTGCTACATCTTGGCAGGACAAATCAAAATAGGACGTACATGGTAAATGGTAGGGAATTGAAGAATGTAGGTGAACAGAGGGATCGGGGAATAACTGTGCACAGTTCCATGAAAGTGGAATCTCATGTAGATAGGGTGGTAAAGAAAGCTTTTGGTGTGCTGGCCTTTATAAATCAGAGCATTGAGTATAGAAGTTGGGATGTAATGTTAAAATTGTACAAGGCATTGGTGAGGCCAATTCTGGAGTATGGTGTACAATTTTGGTCGCCTAATTATAGGAAGGATGTCAACAAAATAGAGAGAGTACAGAGGAGATTTACTAGAATGTTGCCTGGGTTTCAGCAACTAAGTTACAGAGAAAGGTTGAACAAGTTAGGGCTTTATTCTTTGGAGCGCAGAAGGTTAAGGGGGGACTTGATAGAGGTTTTTAAAATGATGAGAGGGATAGACAGAGTTGACGTGGAAAAGCTTTTCCCACTGAGAGTAGGGAAGATTCAAACAAGGGGACATGACTTGAGAATTAAGGGACTGAAGTTTAGGGGTAACATGAGGGGGAACTTCTTTACTCAGAGAGTGGTAGCTGTGTGGAATGAGCTTCCAGTGAAGGTGGTGGAGGCAGGTTCGTTTTTATCATTTAAAAATAAATTGGATAGTTATATGGATGGGAAAGGAATGGAGGGTTATGGTCTGAGCGCAGGTATATGGGACTAGGGGAGATTATGTGTTCGGCACGGACTAGAGGGGTCGAGATGGCCTGTTTCCGTGCTGTAATTGTTATATGGTTATATGGTTATGGTTGATATATATAATAATATAGGCTGTGGTCCGAGCATCAAAAATGTGTCTAGAAGTTAGTGTCTAGAGTCTGGAAACTACTTGAAATTTGGCACAGAGTTAGACTAGTTATAAATGAGAAGGAAGTCATAACTCGTCAGTGCCAAAATATGCACATTAATTAATTAAGCTAATTAGAAAATGAGATCTAAAAGCTAAGCGTTATCTGGTGTTCAATGCTCATATTACTCCATTGGAGCCTAATTTCGTGCTGCTGTCTATTTAGAAACATTGAGACATAGAAAATAGTTGCAGGAGGTGGCCATTTGGCCCTTTGAGCCAGCACCGTGATCATTGTGATCATGGCTGATTGTTCCCAATCAATAACCCGTGCCTGCCTTCTCCCCATATACCTTAATTCCACTAGGCCCTAATGCTCTATCTAACTCTCTCTTAAATCCATGCAGTGACTTGGCCTCCACTGCCTTCTGTCGTAGGGAATTCAACAAATTCACAACTCTCTGGGTGAAAAAGGTTTTTCTCACCTCAGTCTTAAATGGCTTCCTCTTTATTCTAAGACTGTGGCCCCTGGTTCTAGACTCACCCAACATTGGGAACATTTTTCGTGCATCAAGCTTTTCCAGTCCTTTTATAATTGCATATATTTCTATAAGATACCCCCTCATCCTTCTAAACTCCAGTGAATATACACCTGGTCTTTTCAATCTTTCCTCATATGACAGTCCCGCAATCCCAGAGATCAATCTCGTGAACCTACGGTGCACTGCCTCAATCACAAGGATATCCTTCCTCAAATTAGGAGACCAAAAGTGGACACAATACTCCAGATGTGGTCTCACCAGAGCCCTATACAACTACAGAAGAACCTCTTTACTCCTATACTGAAGTCCTCTTGTTATGAAGGCCAACATTCCATTAGCTTTCTTCACTGCCTGCTGTACCTGCACGCCAACTTTTCAGTGACTGGTGTACAAGGACGCCCAGGTCTCGCTGCACCTCCCCCTTGCCTAATCTAATCGCATTGAGATAATATTCTGCCCCCTTGTTTTTGCCGCCAAAGTGGATAACCTCACATTTATCTATATTATACTGCATCTGCCATGTATCTGCCCACTCACTCAACGTGTCCAGGTCACCCTGCAACCTCCTAACATCCTCTTTACAGTTCACACTGCAACCCAGCTTTGTGTCATCTGCAAACTTGCTAGTGTTGCTCCTAATTCCCTCTTCCAAATCATTAATATATATGGTAACCCATTGCGGCCTCAACACCGAGCCTTGCGGCACTCCACTCGCCACTGCCTCCCATTCTGAAAAGGACCCGTTCACTCCTAATCTTTGCTTCCGGTCTGCCAACCAATTTTCTATCCATGTCAACATATTACCCCCAATGCCATGTGCTCTAATTTTAGTCACCAGTCTCCCGTGTGGGACCTTATCAAAGGCTTTCTGAAAGTCGAAATACACTACATCCACTGACACCCCTTCATCCATTTTACTTGTCACATCCTCCAATACATCCAGAAGATTACTCAAGCATGATTTCCATTTCATAAATCCACGTTGACTTGGACTAATCCTATTACTGCTTTTAAAATGCCCCATTATTACCTCTTTAATAATTGACTCCAGCATCTTTCTCTCCACCGAGGTCAGGCTAACTGGTCTGTAATTCCCCGTTTTCTCTCTCGCTCCTTTATAGAAAAATGGGATAAGGTTAGCTATCCTCCAATCCACAGGAACTGATCCTGAATCGATCGAACATTTAAACCATATATTATTACACTATATATATATATACTAGACCAAGTGCAGACCCGTTGTATCTGTTCCCCCAACGTGCGGTTGTGGGGGGGGGGGGGGGGGGGGGGGGAGGCGGCATGCAGCGTCATACACACTAACTATCCCCCCCACTCGCACTCACGCTAATTACCCCCTTGATATTATATTAATATTATTAATTTGCACCTTTTACCCCATAACCACCCTATCTACTAACGCATAGCCCCCAACTTGCAGTCACATCTAGGGGTGGGGGGGGGGGATGCGGGGGTAGAGAGTGAGGGCAGATGGAGAAGGGGCAGAGACAGAGAGAGAGACAGAAACACAGAGCGAGGGGCAAGAGGGAGAGGGGGATGGAGAGGAGGAGAAGAGGAAGGGTGGTTGAGGGGGGAAAGGTGGTGGAGGAAGGGAGGAGAGAGAGGGTGAGAGTGAGGGGGCGAGAGAGGGGGTGCTGAGAGGGGGTGAGGGGGAGAGGTGGGGAGCAGGGAGGGGGAGGGAGGGGGTTGGTGGAGGGAAGAGGGAATGGGCTGTGGAGGGGAGGGGGTTTAGGGGAGGGAAGGAGGTTGGGGAGGGGACGGAGGGGAGGAGGGGAGAGAGGGGGGGAGGGGGGAGGGAGGGAGGGGAGGGGGTGGGGGGATAGAGGGGGAGGAGATAGGGGGGAGAGGTGGGGAGCAGGGAGGGGGAGGGAGGGGGGTTGGAGGGAAGAGGGTAGGGGGTGTGGAGGGGAGGGTGTTTAGGGGAGGCAGGGAGGGTGGGGGAGGGGATGGAGGGGAGAGAGAGAGGGGAAGAGAGGGGGAAGGGGGGAGGAGAGAGAGGGAGGAGAAAGGGGGGAGGAGAGAGGGTGAGGGGGAGGAGAGAGGGTGGAGGGGGGTGAGGGGGAGGGGGAGAGAGAGGGTGCGCTGAGAGGGGGGGTGAGGTGAGGGGAGTGGGAGAGGTGGGGAGCAGGGAGGGGGAGGGAGGGTGGAGAGAAGGGGTTATAGGTGTGTGGAGGGGATGTGGGGTTTAGGGACGATGGGGGAGGGGATGGAGTGGAGGAGGGAGATAAAAAGGGCTGAGAGAGAGAGAGGGGGGGGAGGGGGCAGAGGAGAGGTGGGCGAGGAGAGGGTGGAGAGGAGAGGGGGGGAGGAGAGGGGGGAGGTAGGAGAGGGGGGGAGAGGAGAGGAAAAGGGAGGGAGGAGTGGGGGAGGGGGAGGCGAGAGGGGGAGAGGAAAGGGGGGCAGGAGAGTGGGGGAGGAGATGGGGGAAAAGGGAAGGGGGGAGAGGAGAGGGGGGGAGGAGAGGGGAGGGGAGTGAGAGAGAGTGGGAGGTGGTGGAGAGAGCGGGAGGAGAGAGGAGGAGGGGGGAGAGAGAGGTGGGAGGGGGCGAGATGGGGAGCAGGGTGGGTGGATCGAATGGGGTAGCGGTGGGTGGAGGGGGGAGAGGAGGGGGGAGAGGAGAGGGTGGGAGAGGGGGGAGAGGGGGGGAGTGGAGAGGGGGGGATGAGAGGGTGGGGAGAGGTGGGTGGGAGAGGAGAGGGGGGGGAGAGGGGAGGGAGGGGGGGAGAGGAGGGGGTAGGAGGGGGGAAGAGGTGAGGGGGGAGGGGGGGAGGGTGGGAGGAAAGGGGGAGAGGAGAGGGGGTGGTGAGGGGGGAGATGAGAGGGGGTAGAGGAGAGGAGGGGGAGAGAGGGGGGCGGGTGGAGGGAAGAGGGTAGGGGGTGTGGAGGGGAGGGGGTTTAGGGGAGGGAAGGAGGGTGGGGAGGGGATGGAGGGGAGGAGTGCAGAGAGAGAGGGTGTGAGGGGGACGCGAGAGGGGGAGGGGGGGAGAGAGGGGTAGGAGAGAGGGGGAGAGGTGGGGAGCAGGGAGAGGGAGGGAGGGAGGTGGAGGGAAGAGGGCAGGGGGTGTGGAGGGGAGGGGGTTTAGGGGAGGGAGGGGATGGAGGGGATGGAGGGGAGGAGGGGAGAGAGAGAGAGGGGGAGAGAGGGGGAGGGGGAGGAGAGCGGGGGAGGAGAGTAGATGGGGAGAGGAGAGGATAGGGGGGAAGAGGAGAGGTGGAGAGCAGGGAGGGTGGAGGGAATGGGGTAGGGGTGTGTGGACGGGGGAGAGGAGGGGGGGAGAGGAGAGGGGGATAGAGGGGGGAGAGGAGAGGGGGCGAGTGGAGAGGGGGAGAGGAGAGGGTGGGGAGAGGTGGGGGAGAGGAGAGTGGGGGAGATGAGAGGGGGGGAGGAGGGGGAGCGGAGGGGAGAGGAGAGGGGGGAGCGGAGAGGGGGGAGGGGAGAGGGGGGAAGAGGAGAGGGGGAGGGGAGAGGCGAGGATGGGGATAGGTGAGGGGGAGAGGAGAGGAGAGGGGGGAGAGGAGAGGAGAGGCGAGGGGGAAGAGGAGAGGGGGCGGAGAGGGGAGGAGAGGGGGGTAGAGAAGAGGAGATGGGGGAGAGGAGAGGGGGGAGAGGAGAGGAGAGGGGGGCGGAGGGGGGGGGGGGGCGAGAGAGGAGAGGGGGGGGTAGAGGAGAGGGGGAGAGGAGGGATATGACCTCTCCCTCCCCATCTTGCAGAGACTGACTCAAGCACACACGTCCGGGTTTTATAGTCCCCCCTCCCACCGGCAGGGGCGTGGCCTTCATGTGGTGATTGACAGGAGAGAGAATCTCAACATTTTAAAAACACCAATAACTCTTTTATATTTCACGAATGGGAAACCCTCTCGGCACCTGATGAGTGGAGGGGGACTCTGAGTAATATGGCCAAAAATCACAGTCATACGTGGTAGCGTTATTTCTAAAATCAAATTTAAGCACAAACTGGAAGTGGTCAAGATTAGACTTTTAATTATAGAGAAGGTAAGGCAGCTTTAATTGTGCATGGCAGCTTTAATTAGGCAAGGCAGCTTTAATTTGGCAAGGCCGCATTAATTAGGCAAGGCCGCATTAATTGGGCAAGGCAGCTTTATTGGGCAAGGCAGCTTTAATTAGGCATGCCAGCTTTAATTTTGCAAGGCAGCTTTAAAAAGGCAAGGCAGCTTCAATTAGACAAGGCAGCTTTAGCACTTTCAAACCATAGGCAAGGCAGCTTTAGCACTATCAAACCACAGGCAAGTGAGCTTTAGCACGTTCAAACCAGAGGCAAGGCAGCTTTAGCACTTTCAAACATAGGCAAGGCAGCTTTAGCACTTTGAAACCAAAGGCAACACAGTTTTAGCACTTTGAAACCAAAGGCTTCCAGGTTTTATAGTCCCTCCGGAGGGGGCGTTGCCTTCAGGAGAGAGAATCTCAAGCTTTTTTAAACACTAATACCTCTTTTATTTTTCATCGATGGGGACAATCCTCTTGTCCTGCAAATCCTCTTGTCTCTGAGTAAGATGGCCAAAAATCACAGCCGTAAGTGGCAGCGTTTTTTTTCTAAAATCAATATACAGAACAACAAGAAGTAGTCAAGATCAGACTTTTAGTGATATAGATAGATAATATAATGACTATCAAGAGAGAATCACGTCAAGGTTTATCGTTATTTGTCCGAGATAGGACAATGACATCCTTGTGAGTGTGTATTTTGAATGAGACTGCCACAGAGGTCCGCCTAATTAATGGGAGAGGGTAGTTCCTGTGGGATCCCCCGTTTACTGAACCTCAATGACTGCTAGTGAGCAGAGTGGAGGTCACGACAGTAGTGGGACTGGGGCAGTGCCAGGCTGGTGGAAGGCTAAGGCAACTTCCACTGAGAAGAAAATGCCTAACCTTAAACCTAACTCGCCCCCTTCCTGAGCTACCTTTGGCTGGAGCTGGGGCTGCTTTGGGACAGGCTGTGGGCTCCGTAAGTTTGGCTGCTCAGCGCGTCCACCTCAGCCAGCATGCCCTTCTCAATCATCATGGTGATGATGGTGGGGAGCAGCACTGGTCTGCACGCCGCCCAGGTTGCCTTCAGCACCGCCATAGCGCCAGCTGGCCGACAGCCCGACCGACCCCTCGCAGCACTTACCGGCAGCACAACAACTCGACCGACCCCTCGCAGCATCCACCGACCAACCAACAACCCGACCAATCCTTCACAGCATCCACCAGCCTACCGACAGCCCGCTGGACCCCTTGCAACATCCACTGGGGCCCGACCGCCCAACTGATCCTTCACAGCGTCCACCAGGCCCTGACAGCCTGACTGACCGACTGATCGACCGACAGGCCGATTGACCGACCGACCGACTGACTGGCCGACATGGGGCGGAAATCCCAGGGGGATGGGGGGGGAGGGAAACACGTCCCTCCCATGTTTTGAGAGGTTGGAGACAATCACCCCCATGTTTGGTAATCCGGATTTTGAAATTCGGATAATTTTTTTATTACAATCTCCGCTTTCTGCGAGACAGTGGGGGTGTCACTGTTTAGTGCTGGTTAAATATCTCTATTAACATCATATTAACACGATGTGTCACCAATTGTGTTTTGACCTTCAAGTATTAATGAAGGTGTTCACGGAGAATTACATAAAGCTGTCTGATGAGGGTACAGTTACCATTTGAACTTACTGGATGTATTGGTAGATGTGAAATATTTAAACAGGTATCGGATTTAAGCGGGTCATGTCATTGTACAAGGCATTGGTGAGACCAAATCTGGAGTATGGTGTACAATTTTGGTCGCCCAATTATAGGAAGGATGTCAACAAAATAGAGAGAGTACAGAGGAGATTTACTGGAATGTTGCCTGGGTTTCAACAACTAAGTTACAGAGATAGGTTGAATAAGTTAGGTCTTTATTCTCTGGAGCGCAAAATGTTAAGGGGGGACTTGATAGAGGTCTTTAAAATGATGAGAGGGATAGACAGAGTTGATGTGATCAAGCTTTTCCCTTTGAGAATAGGGAAGATTCAAACAAGAGGACATGACTTCAGAATTAAGGGACAGAAGTTTAGGGGTAACATGAGGGGGAACTTCTTTACTCAGAGTGTGGTAGCGGTGTGGAATGAGCTTCCAGTGAAAGTGGTGGCGGCAGGTTCGTTGGTATCATTTAAAAATAAATTGGATAGGCATATGGATGAGAAGGGATCAGAGGGTTATGGTATGTGTGCAGGCAGGTGGGACTAAGGGAAAACAATTGTTCGGCACGGACTTGTAGGGCCGAGATGGCCTGTTTCCGTGCTGTAATTGTTATATGGTTATATGGTTATATTAAGGGGTCCGGTCGAACAGGTTTCCAGGATGGCTTGCAGGTAAGTCCCTCATTCAGGTCACTCACGTTATTTAGTATGTTTTTCCCTATATGATAAATATAAAGAGCATAGAGGAGAGAGAGAGAGAGATAGAGAGAGAGAGAGAGAGAGCGAGAGAGAGTAGAGAGAGAGAGATAGAGAGAGAGAGAGAGCAGAAGAGGAGAGAGAGAGAGAGAGAGATAGAGAGTAGCAGAAGAGAGAGAGAGAGATAGAGAGAAGAGAGAGAGAAGAGCTATGAGAGAGAGATATATATAGACCGCTCTCTCTATCGCTAGCAGATCAGCACTATTCGAGCTCTATCTAGATTGAGATCTCTCGAGCTAACTCTCTCTCTCTCTCTCTCTCTCTCTCTCTCTCTCTCTCTCTCTCTCTCTCTCTCTCTCTCTCCCTCTATCTTTCCCCTCCAAGGTTGGTTCTTCTGTTTGCCATTATTTGCTTGAGTTTTATTTGTTTAAGTGTTATTTATCACATTGTAGGTTTTGAAAGATTCAAACGGGTATCAGACGCTTTCTAAGGGCTGAATCGGCCCGTTCGTGGGGCCTTTCATTGCCCTGCATGGTTTAAAATCAAACTGCTACATCGAAGCAACCGAGGCTCCCGATGTTGAAGCCCCTGCCAGCCGATTTTAAGCCATGCCGGGCAATGAAAGAACCCGCGAACGGGCCGAGTCAAGCCCCGCGATTCAGGGCGGACGAAGCTGCTGTTGTTGGAGTTCGGAGTCGGTCATGATCCAGGTCTGCTCCCGATGTTACCAGTCCACAGGGCCCACGTCCGAAGCTTCCAAAGCCATGTGTGTGTGTGTGTGTGTGTGTGCGTGCGTGCACGCGCGCGTGCCTGCAGCCACCAATAAATTGTGTCCCTCTCAAATTGTGTCCCCCTCAAATTGTGTCCCTCCATGTTTTGATAGCGATTTCCACCCCAGTCTGAATGACTGACTGACTGACTGACTGACTGACTGACTGACTGACTGACTGACTGACTGACTGACTGACTGACTGACTGACTGACTGACTGACTGACTGACTGACTGACTGACTGACTGACTGACTGACTGACTGACTGACTGACTGACTGAATGACTGACTGACTGACTGACTGACTGACTGACTGACTGACTGACTGACTGACTGACTGACTGACTGACTGACTGCCTGCCTGACTGACTGACTGCCTGACTGACTGACTGACTGACTGACTGACTGACTGACTGACTGACTGACTGACTGACTGACTGACTGACTGACTGACTGACTGACTGACTGACTGACTGACTGACTGACTGACTGACTGACTGACTGACTGACTGACTGACTGACTGACTGACTGACTGACTGAATGACTGACTTACTGACTGACTGAATGACTGACTTACTGACTGACTGACTGAGTTCTGACTGATTGACTGACTGAGTTCTGACTGATTGACTGACTGACTGACTGACTGACCCTAATCCTAACCCTAGCTCACATTTTTGTTTATCATTTTTATTTAACAGTTCACATCATAACTTTACAACGATAAACCAATTGTAAAAAACAATATCCGCAAGGTTAGCATTATCTTTATTCCTTCGAAACCTTGCTATTGTTGTCATGTAATTAGGAGGCAGCCATGATTCCAGAGTGCTAACTGCCTAGCTACCATGAAACAAAGCGCGCCATTGGTCAATTGCCATCCGGCAATGTCAAATGTGCATTGATTTGACAATTACTACTCGGAAAATTGGAGGTTTTACTCATATGTTAAAAATATGTGCAAGTTATGTTCTTCACGAGTTTCGGGTATGATTTCTATAATATTTTTACACAATATGTGAAAAATTCATGTAGTTACGTGATTATGGACATGAACCTAAACGAAAAAGCAGCTCAGCCACAGCCTAATAATTGACCGGTTAGATGCAAAATTGTCCCCAGTGTGCAGGATTGTGCTAGTGTAAGGAGTGATCGCTGGTCAATGCGGAGCCGGCAGGTCAAATGACCCATTTACGCTCTGTACCTGTATCGTCTAAAGACAAAAAGTCATGTATGCTACATGGATACAGCAATAAACTAGAATCCCGAGCTGAAACCCTTGATAAACTACACACCCTTTTATCGGGTCAATTTGCCACTTGCCCTTGAACCTCCGTGTTTATCGGCCAGGTCTGGGCCAGTTCATTGGCAATATTTAAGAGGGAGTTAGATGTGGCCCTTGTGGCTAAACGAATCAGGAGATATGGAGAGAAGTCAGGTACAGGATACTGAGTTGGATGATCAGCCATGATCATATTGAATGGCGGTGCAAGCTCGAAGGGCCGAATGGCCTACTCCTGCTCCTATTTTCTATGTTTCTATGTTTCTAAGTTACAAACCACCATGGTAACTTCCAGAGTAGAGTACATTAACTGTACCCACCAAAGCAATATACGACTTGTCGCTTTACCTCCCCCCTCAACTCCATCCAAGGACCCAAACAGTGTTTCCACGTGAGGCAAAGGTCCACCTGCACCTCCTTCAACCTCATCTACTGGATCGGCTGTCGTAGGTGTCACCTTCTCTACATCGGCGAGACCAAGCGTAGGCTCAGCGACCGCTTCGCCTAACAACTACACTCAGTTTGTACTAACCAACCTGATCTCCCAGTTGCCCAGCACTTCAACTCACCCTTCCACTCTGAATCGGATCTTTCCCCCTCACATTAAACCTAAGGTTCTCTATTCCCCTACTCTGGGCAAGAGACTCGCCAACTAGATGCTAAATTGGCTTGGCGTCAGATACACACATTGGCAGTGAAGGTTTGTCTACAGATGCTGTTTGTCTACAGTGCTGTTTCTCAGGGATCGGTGCTGTGTCCACTGGTGTCTGCCATATTTAATAGCGATTCGGATGGATGTGGTAAGATGAGCAGGTTTGCATGTCACACCAACATTAGTGACATCGTGGACAGTGAAGAAGACAAACTAAGGTCACAACAGGATCGCAATCACGTGAGAAAGTGTGATCAATAATGGCAGATGGAATTTAAATCAGACAGTGCGAAGTGATCAATTTTGGAAAGTTAAGTCAGTACATGAATTACATAGTAAATTCTGGAGAGAGTTTTCGGACAGCGAGACCTCGAGGTGCAATAACGTAGTTATTCAATGGTACACAAAACAGCTGGAGAAACTCAGCGGGTGCAGCAGCATCTATGGAGCGAAGGAAAAATGCAACGTTTCGGGCCAAAACCCTTCTTCAGACGTTGGCCACACAGACAGACAGGGTGCTGAGGAAGCCCGCTTGAACGATCACATTCATCGGTCAGGATATTGAGTAGGACCGTCATGGTACAGGTATATAAGGCTTTGGTGAGATGAAACTAGGAATATTACGTGCAGTTCTGCCCGCCATAATATTGAATGGTTGCGAGTAAACTCGAGGGGCGCAGGAAACATCCACACGAATGTCATCAGATCTGGAGGATTTGAGTTAGAAGGAGACGTTCGACAGGCTCTGGCTGTTTTGCCTGAGCGAAAGATGCGTAGAGGCGACCTTCTAAAAGTTTATAGAACCACACGAGGCAAAATCAGGTGGGTGGTCACAGTCTTGTCCCTGGGACAGAGTCTGAAAGAGGGTATAACATGTGAAAGGTAGTCGATCAATTTATGGGCATGTTTTTCACACGGAGAGTGTTGGATTTATGGAACGAACTTCTGGAAACGGGTACAACTACGATGCACAAAAGACACTTGTACAATACAGGGATATTGGAGGTTTAAAGGGAGTTAGGGCAAATGAGAATAGCTCTGGGAGACACCTTGGTCGTCACGGACCAGTTGGACCGAAGGGCCAGGTTCCATGCCGTATGACACCGCAACCATCTTAAATATAATAGGAGTACTTGCCTCCACCACCTCTTATACTTAGTGAAGGTGGGTCCCTGCAGAGTAAGGCAGTTGCAGTATTAAATGCATGAATATGTGGTTCCCCATTTTGGTAACTAATTTAACCAGAATGACAGACAGACCGGGTAAATGAGATGGTGGCAACGGATGTCCGTTTGGATTTGCCGCAGGATATTTATATGTAATTTCAACAGAGGGTTCTTTGGTATTTGAGCATTGACATTACATTTTCTATGAAAATATAGGTGTTCAAGACGTCATTGCTGACTCATGCGGCAACAATATCGCAGTTTTCCCAGACTAACAACTAGAGACTCGATCACAACACACGGAGTGAAATCATCTCCATCCACTGCCCGTGGGCGCTGCACTGCCGGATATTTTACCTCCCATCCCCACAGTCTCCTCGATACTCGGCTCTCTCCTAAACAGCTGCGCTTCCAGCTGCCAATCTGCGAGATAATAAATTACAAATGAAACCGCAACCATGAAACCATTTATTTAGCGGTACAGCTATTGTGCTTGAGGGACAGTTGATACCAGACTAAGCCGAATCTCGATCCGGTGGCGAAGGTGTCATTCAGGGCTCCGCGGTTTGCAACATTTGATCGCACCATGGCAACGTCCAATGTCAGGGTCGCTGGTGCAGGTCTGAAGGCAAATCCCCCCAATATGGGAACAATGGCCAGAGAACACAGCATGAGATTTAACAAATCAGCTGGCAGATCAATCTGTTACCAATACACTGAAGAATGAGAGTTTTGAAAGTCTATTCTGTGGTTTGGATATAGAATATGGAATGTAGTACAGTACAGGAACGGGCCCGCCAGCCTACAATGTCCGGCCTGAACATGCTACCAAGTTAAACTAACCTCATCGTGATCCATATCCTCCATTTCCTCCATATCCATGTACCTCTTCAACTATCATATCTGCCTCCATCACCATTCCCGGCACCGGCAGAGCCTTCCAGGCCCCTCCACGCTGCGTGTAAAAACGTGGCCGCACATCCATTCCAAACGTTGCCTTCTCGCCTTTAAATTACACTCTCTGTCTACTCACACTCTGCCTCTTACAATTGTATCTACTTGTATCAAATCGCATGGTTTTCTCGGGGTGCATTCGTTTCATCACACACTCCAAAGACGTACAGGTTTGTAGGTTAATTATCTTCCGTAAATTGTGAATTATCCCTAATGTGTAGGATAATAATAATTATAATGGATGGGATTTATATAGCGCCTTTCTAATACTCAAGGCGCATTACATCGCATTATTCATTCACTCCTCAGTCACACTCGGTGGTGGTAAGCTACTTCTGTAGCCACAGCTGCCCTGGGGCAGACTGACGGAAGCGTGGCTGCCATTCTGCGCCTACGGCCCCTCCGACCACCACCAATCACTCACACACATTCACACACAGGCAAAGGTGGGTGAAGTGTCTTGCCCAAGGACACAACGACAGTATGCACTCCAAGCGGGATTCGAACCGGCTACCTTCCGGTTGCCAGCCGAACACTTAGCCAATTGCGCCATCTGTCGTCCTGATACTGCTAATATATGGGTTCATCGCTGGCCGAATCATACTGCCCCCTACTCTTACACACACACACGAACATACACGCACGTACGCACGAACATACACGCACCCGCACACACACACGCACGCACATACACACACGTACGCACACACTCACGCACACACACACAAACGCACACACACACAAACGCACACACACACGCACACAGACACTCACGCGCACACACACACTCACGCGCACACACACATACACGCACACACACCCGCACACAAACACTCACACGCACACACACACGCACACACACACACACGCGGTATGTCCTTCACTCGTCTGCCACAGCTTCCTTACATCGCTACCCCTGTTCCTTTTCTGGGAGAGAAGGGTATCGTCCCGATGCCATGTCTGCAGAACCTTAATAATGGGAGAGAGAACATGTTTATTCCAAATTAAACTAAATGGAATTATCCGATGAACCTCAATTGTTAAAAATGCTAAAGCTTCCTGTCGTTTTCTCACTCTCTCAATGTCGACTTCATGCAATACAATACAATACAATACAATACCTTTTATTGTCATTTGAACCTCACATGAGGTTCAAACGAAATTTGGTTTCTGCAGCCATACAAAAAAAAGAACCAAGACACACACCAACACAATTCAATTCACATAAACATCCATCACAGCGAGTCCTCCTCACTGTGATGGACGGCAAAACTTAAACATATCTCTCCCCTGAACTCCCCTCTCCCCCCCATGTCAGAGTCAAAGACAGAGTCAAAGCCCCCGGCGGGCGATGTTAAATGTCCCGCAGCCATTAAAGCCACCCGGGTGATGCAAGGCCACGCACCGGGTCTTGGTGTTGGAGCCCCGGCGGGCGCTCACAAAGTCCCGCGGCCATTCCAAGCCGCGCGGGGCGGTGATGTAAGGCCCCGCTCCAGGTAAACTTCAACCCCGCAACTCGGGCGGGAGAAGTCGCCGTTGCGGAAGCCCCGAAAAGCGGTCTCCCACCAGGGACCCGCGGGCTCCCGGCATCACTGTCCACAGACCTGCGGTAGGAGCCTCCGAAGGTCCGGGTGTCGGGTCACAGCAGCGCTCCACCACAGCTCCACCCGCTCCGGACTCGGCCAGCTCCGTGATGGTGAGTAAATCCGCAGCTCCGCGACTGGAGCCCCAGGTCATTCCTGTTGGAGGCCGCTCCACCTTGCAGCCCCAACGACAACGGAGACCCGACAAAGAAAAAGTCGGGTCTCCCGTGCAGGGGAAAGGCCTTAAAGTTCCCCCACCCCACCCCACCCCACCCCCACACACATGCCCCGACAAAAAGAACAATAAAAACTACATAGAACAAGATACTTGTTCAGTTTACTATAGAGACTGAGATCATAATATTAATAATAATAATAAATGTTGTTTATGGGCGCCTTTCAAGAGTCTCAAGGACACCTTACAAAATTTAGCAAATAGAGTAAAAACATGTAAGCGGAATGAAATAAATAGTAAAGACATCTCCAGTACACAAATTAAAGACATAATTCAATCCAAAGACAAAAATCAAAAACACAATATGAAGAGAGAGCAGCGGCAGCTAAAGCGCGCTAGCGTACACTCTCCCTTCCGGCAGCCATCTTGGACACATAATAAAATAATAATTTACACACAAAAAAAACATCCCCCCACAATGGTTACCACTGTGGGGGAAGGCGCAATGTCGTGTCCCCATCCCCAGTTCTCCCATAGTCAGGCCTATTGAGGCCTCCACAGTTGCCTCTACGGAGGCCCGATGCTCCTGGCCGTTCTCGCCGGGTGGTGTTGCTCCGGCATCGGGAGAGTCCTCACAGTCCTCCGATTCCCAACCGGAGTCCGTGGCATTCCGAAGCCGACAGGGCCGCGTCGGTTGGTGCTCCGAGGCTCCCGATGTTAAAGTCGGCGCCGCCGCCCGCGGCTGGCCGCTCCACAGTCCCGCAGCTCGACGGTGTTGATCACGGCGGTCTCAGCATACCGGAGCTCCAGCGCGGCGACCCAGCGCGGCGACTCAGGCAAGGCATCACCCGCTCTGCTCCGCGATAGCGCTCCAGCGCTGTGCCGCCACAGAAGCTGAAGGTGCTGGGCGGTCCCCGCCAGGAAAACGCTGCTCCACTCCCGCTGGTAGGCCGCAAGGACGGGTCGACGGTGCAGCCCGGGGAAAAAGCTGCCTCACCGACCAGGTAGGGACCTAGAAAATAGTTTCCCCCTTCCCCCCCCCACATAAAAAAGTCAAATTCCCCAACAAACATAGGACAAAATTCACTAAAAACTAATAAAAAATTGAATTGAACGGACAGCTGCTGGTTAGCAGCCGTGGATCCTCCTCCAAGATACACCATGGACACAGAGTCTTTGGTCAAGGCAATAGTGTTTTATTGCCACTAGTCCATGATGACCAACTTTTATCCGTACGCTATCCTAAACACTACGGACAATTTACAGAAACCAATTAAGCTACACACCTGCATGTCTTTGGGATGTGGGAGAAAATCCATGCAGGTCACGGAGAGAACGTACAAACTCCGTACAGACAGCACTCGTAGTGAGGATCCAACTGGGGTGCCTGGCTCTGTAAAGGCAGCAACTGTCTATCTACCGCTACTCCACTGTGTTCTGGTCATCTGTGAATTCTGGGGCTGACGACGAGATACCCAATCGACTAAAATCGAGTACTTGTCCGTGTTATAAAACTACACTTTCTGCAGCAGTGGAACCTACAGGGACATCAAATAGCAGCCAGAATGTAGAGCGGGGCAAGCAAGTACAATATATGCGCACTCTCAAATTCAGTTGCCATGTGTTGACCAGACACAAGGCGATACCGGAAGACATAAACTCATGGTATCAGATGCAATACAATCATGAATGTGTGTGAGTGCATTGCTACGTGTATTACTGTGTTTGTGTAGTAAGGAGAGGGGGTTTGGCTAACATGGAATGAACCGCGAACAGGCATATGGAGTTATTTTCTGGGTGGTCGCAAAGGCAGGGGTGATTATGTTGGGACTTTGAATGTTTACAGTGGGTATCATTTACATGATATTGGTACAGGTTTATGTTGCAAATGCTCCACATTTAGAATATTGTGTTCAGTTCGGGGCACTGTGTTATAGGAAAGACATGTCAAGCGTGAAAACGTTCAGCGATGATTTATGAGGATGTTGCCAGCAGTAGAGGGTGTGAGCGATAGGGAGAGGTTGAGTAGGCTGTGTCTCTATTCCTTGGAACGCAGGAGGATGAGAGGTGATCTTGTAGAGCTGTACACAATCATGAGAGGAATAGATTGGGTAGATGCACATAGACTCGTGTCCAGAGTAGGGGAATCGAGGACCAGGGGACATAGGTTCAAGCTGAAGGGGAAAAATTAATAGGACAGTTTTTCACACAAAGGGTGGTGGGTGTAAGGAACTGGCTGCCGGAAGAGATAATTGAGGCTGGGAATATCCCAACGTTTAAATCACAATCTCTGCCACGGAGGGCGGTGGAGGCTGCTTTTCTGGATGCTTTCAAGAGGGAGCTAGATAGGGCTCTTAAAATAGCGGGTTCAGGGAATATGGGGAGAAGGCTGGAACGGGGTACTGATTGGTGATGGCTGATCACATTGAGTGGTGGTGCTGGCTCGAAGGGCCGAATAGCCTACTCCTGCACCTGTTGTCTATTGTCTACTGTTTAAGGAACAATTAGACCGGTACATGGATAGACAAAAAAGCTGGAGTAACTCAGCGGGACAGGCAGTATGTCTGGAGAGAAGGAATGGGTGACGTTTCAGGTCGAGACCCTTCTTCAGACATGGATAGGACAGGTTTGGAGGAATATGGACCAAGCGCAGGCAGGTGGGACTTAATGTAGCTGGGACACGTTGGCTGGTGTGGGCATGTTGGGCGGAACGGCTTGTTTCCATACTGTATCACTATGACTATGACTACGAGCGTATTTCATCAGGGTGAAATTGGTCCATGATTATTTTGGCTGCTTTCTGAGGCAGCATGTAGATGGGGTGGGTGTATGGGTGTCTGGTCTGTGTGATGGAATTGGCTACGTCCATTACTCCCTGCAATTTCTTTGCTCCTTGAGCTGACCTGCTGTCCAACCAAGCTGTGATGCGGCCTGATAGAATATTTCCTGCAACCGTCAAAGTTGGTAAGAGTGATTGGAGAGGTGCCAATCGTCTTCTGACGAAGTAGAATATTTGATGAGCTTGGCAGTACTTGATGTAAGACTATCAACAAAACTCATTTTTTGATGCAGAAAGTAGTTAGCCAGACATTCTTTTTTTTGTTTTTTTTTGTTTATTTTATTAGAAGTTAATACAGTACAAAACAGTACAGTGGAACCTAATTTTAGGTGCCAACTATGTCATACCGTAATCCATTCTATGTACAACCTCTAGTTTTATGTTTTGAGAAGGAAGTAAGCAAGACAAGAAAAAGAAAGCAATAGAAAGGGGAAAAAGAGGAAAAATAGATGGTAATGTGTATATAAAAAAAAAAAGTGGTAAGTAGAAATAGGAGAGAAGGCCCCTTAAAAGAGAAATTTTCAAATCTTTATTCGGAGATGTAGATCTATCCACGGTATGAACTGAAATCAGCAATCTTTACGGCACCGCTGCATCACATGATTCCAAAAAGTCGATGAAAGGAGACCAACTCCTTAAGAATTTGTCATATTTATCTATTAGGCGGAGTCTCATTTCTTCAAGGTGTGCTATGTCCATCATATTCCTAATCCACATTTTAACAGTTGGTATGGTTGTATTTTTCCAAAATTTAAGTATCAATTTCTTTCCAATTATTAACCCTTAATTAAAAAAAACGTTTTGGTCTTTATTAAAATTGATATCTTCTACTATTATTCCAAATATAATCCATTCCGTTTTAGGTTCTATTGTGGACTTGAAAAGCTTTGTAAATATATCAAATATATCGCCCCAAAATTTATTCAACTTTGTACATCCTACAAATGAATGTGTTATATTAGCGTTTTGAAACAAACATTTATCGCATCTGGGAATGATGTTTGGATAAAATGTATTATTTGTTTTATTTCTTCAATAGTAATCCGTGCTCCTAATTGCTCTTGTTCTAAACTATCCAATTTTGGGAGATTGCAATTATGTAAAAAATTTGTGATTTCACTAACATCTGTATTTATTTTGGATGTATATAAATTATGATAAATTTGGGCAAACCTCTTATTAATATCCTTTGGCAGTATTAGAAACTTTCCCTTATCCGATTTAATTTTAGTGATAGTTTTTTCCTTTTCTTGTTGCCTCAGTTGCCTCGCAAGTAATTTATGTGGGGCTTATCCTCAAATTCGAAGTGTGCTTGTTTTGTAATTTGGAATAATCTTATTACTCTTGCTGATAGTATTCTATTGATTTTATATTTCAATAAAGTTATCTTATTATGTTTATCTATGGTTGGGTCAGTTGCATTGTCCAGTTCTAGTAATTTTATTTCCTGTTCTATCCGCTGAAGTTCTCTTTTATTTTCCTTATTTTGAAAACTTTGGTAAAAGATTATGACACCGCGAATATATGCCTTGAATGTTTCCCATAATAGCGGTGCAGAAATACCCGGCGTGTCATTTATTTCGAAAACAAAATGTGTTTGTTCTTTTATATACTTATAGCCCTGCGGGTTATTTAATATGTGTGCGTTGAATCTCCAAAAATGTTTTACACCCGGCATTCCCTCAATTTTAAGTATAAAAGTCAATGGTGAATGATCAGAAATAATACTATTATGATATGATGGTTTATTCGTATACGGGATTAATTTTGTGTCCAATAAGAAATAGTCAATTCGTGAATAAGTTTTATGAACTGATGAGTAAAATGAATATTCCCTACCACTTGGATTTGGTATTCTCCAAACATCAGCTATGTTGTTATTTTTTATATGTATTTAAAAATTCACAGGTCTTAGTAATTTAACAAGACGCTTCCCTACCTTTATTGATTTATCTAAGTATGGGTCTATAACACAGTTAAAATCTCCCCCCATTATTATATTTTGATAATTATGCTCTGCGATTAAATCTATTATTTTCTTTAAAAATTGTGGGTTATCAAAATTAGGCGCGTAAATATTTATCATAGTTAATGGTGTATTGTAAATTTCTCCCGTGACTATAACGTATCTTCCCTCTTTATCAGATATGGATTTCTTTAATTTAAAAGGTATACCCTTCCGAATTATAATGGCCGTGCCTCTTGTTTTAGAGGTGAATGAGGAGTAATAGGATTGACCTATTCAGTTTGCCCTTAATCTGATCTGAGTTTGTTGTTTCAAATGTGTCTCTTGTAGGAAAGCAATATCCATATTTAATGATTTTAATTGTGCCACAATTTTACCCCTCTTAATTGGCTCGTTCGCACCTCTGATGTCCCAACTACAGAAAGTGAGACCTCCGATATTTGTTCGACTATTATCTTGCATTGGCTATTATTACCAGATTCATGTGATGCAGCCAAGTACCTCGGAATCCCGATTCCAGAGTTGTCCTTCATAATTTCTGCAGTAGTTTTACATCTCCTGACACTATTAAACCTAATTAAGGGAAAGAGAAAAACATAACATAAAGTGGACATAAACATTGTTGTCATACAACACATAATTGTGAATAAACAAAACAAGTGAGTGTAAGTTATCAAAAAAGCGATATCTTACAATAAAGCCACCAATGGTAGCTAGGATTGTTTTTAAATTGACCTCCGTCGATGAAATTATGCACTGGGCCTTACCCCCCTATTCAAGTGTGACCCAACGTTAGCCGGTTCCCTCTAGTTGTAACCAAAATTATCATATCAGGTCAATTAATAGCTGAACAGTTTAAAATAGAATAAAAGAGAAGCTAGAAGTTTTGGACTAAAATAAAAGTAATTATGCGTTAAATTACCTCGTCAGTAATTACACATTTCATTAACCTGTATGTTAGTTAATTCATAATTAGTATTTAAAATATATGTCTAACCTCCCCCATCCTTCCTGCTATATAGTTAGTCGTGTCAGTATAGTACAGTACGCCTTTAACGTTAGTTGAGTTTATTGCGCGTAAGTAGTTAATTAGTTAGTTTGCTATATGTGTAAATAATAGGTCATATAGTGTTGGACAGATGCATCATATCATGGCCATTTCAAAAGGGGACAGTCTCATAGTTGTCAGGGCTGAAGGGCTTGGCAACGAGCCTGCGACATTGAGCTTCCATCTGTGCTTTCAGTTCAGAAATTTAATTCAGGCTGTGTTATTGAAAAACACATTATTGCCAGATAAGCCTGTCTGGTAAGCGTCTGAACAGTTCGAGTGTCTTAATTGAAACAGCGAGAACAAGTTCCACAGATAAAATGGCTATTATTCTTTTCCTCCTTGAATTTTGTTTAACATCTCCTGGGCATATTTGCAAGCAGAGTCCGGGTCCGTGAATGAGCGTTGCTTGCCGTTAAACGAAATTAGCATTTTCGCTTGATAGATCACGCCATAACGAACTTCAGAATGTCCATATAAAATACTGCTTGCCCTTTTAAACTCGCGACTTTTTGCCAGAATTTCCCGAGGATAATCCCTGTAGAATCTTACGATATTATCGGCGAATGTAAGATTGTCTCCATAAGGTATCTTCTTTAATAGATTTTCAAAAGTTGAAATGTCTAGGAACTTTACTATAATTTGCCTTGGCGAAGCACTAACATGTTTTTGGAAGCGACCCACTCGATGTGCCACATCTATCTTTGGTTTTTCTGGCAGTTTGAAAACATCTTTAAGTAAATTAGTGATAAAATCACGCATTTGAAAGCCGTGTTCCGCACCCTCTTTAACTCCTAATATTCTCAGGTTTTGCCTTCTTGACCTGGCCTCTAAATCTTGACATTTCTCATTCAGTTTATACATTAGCTCCCAATTCGTATCGTGTTGTTTTTTCAAAACTGTTATTTCGTGGCTCATCTGTTCCATTTTTACCCTCCATCTCTTCCATCAATTTTTCCGTGTCTGTTAATTGCTTCAGCAGGGAGTCATGTTTATTGTTATAATCTCTCTGCATACTTTCCCATTCCTTCGCAGTCCTCGGCTCCAAATCTTTAAACTGTTGGTTTAGGGCTTCATAAAGCTCTTTTACTTCGCCGCAGCTATTATCAATTTTCTTAGAAAGATTGTCCTCCATAGTGGAGAAGTTGTTCTGAATTGTAGAGTTCATTTTGGCAAATTGCTTCTGAAGATATTTAGTAATGTCTTTAATAATATTAGCTCTTACCGTTTCTTCCCAGCTTTTCATTTCTTTCTCCTTTGTATCACTTCTCGCAACCATATCGCTTGTTGGTTGTTGAGGCTCCAGCTCCTCTTCCAAACTTTCAAAAGTGGGTTCAGAAGTGGTTTCAAGCTCATCTAGAGCTTTTTGGAGCTGGAGACTGATTGTAGTCTTCTTGGGTCCTCTCTGACCTCTTCTCTTTTTCATCCGATTTTTACCGATAAAATCGTTTTAAATCCCGAATCCACCGGCACCGTTTGATGGAATCAGTACCCTCGACGTTCAGCAATCCCGGTAAGAGTTTTTAAATCGATCCTGGCATGGGAGTCGACTTTAAACACGATTTGTCTGGAGGAGAGCTCAGTGCAGCTGCCTTCAGTGCTTCATAGCAGCCACCGGAAGTCGTTAGCCAGACATTCTAAAGTGGAATTGTTAAATTAATTGAATGGAGCAGAGCGTCGGAGCTTGACATTCCAGAACTTGATCAACATCTTTTACCGATAGAACAACATGTCCCCGTCCTGCAACATCAGGCATCTCTCACACGGACTCAACATCCCGGTTATCTCCGTTGCACGGGAAACACTTTTGACATGGTGATTCAGACTTATGAAGATAAGTCTGAAACTGGTAAATGTGAAGTGAAATCCGCATTTTACCACAAATGCCACCAGATGAGACTGGAAATGGAACCCACTGAAAGACAATCCATCTACACGAATCCACGGAGTGTACATGTCTTGCGTAGCGCGCTTCCTGCAAATTATTTAAATCTTCCAAGTTCCAGATATCTTCAGCTCAATTAAGGTAAAACCAGTATCGATAATCATTGCTCGACAAAGTTGAGAACAAAACCATTATTTGTTTGCATGTGGTTCTATCACAATCAGATCAGGTGATTGAGGAGGTCTTTATGGACCCACGCAAGAGTCTAGGCATAAACAGTTGAATCCTTTGCGGAACTCATAGATTCATTGTCATACAGTATTGAAACGCCCAATGGCCCAACTTGCCCATGCCGACCAAGGTGTCCCATCTTATCTAGTTTCAGTTGCCTGCATTTAGCCCATATCCCTGTAAACCTTTCCTATCCATATGCCAGTCGAAGTGTCTTTTTAAATACGTTTACAATGCCAGCCACAACTACCTCCTTTGCAAGCTCGTTCCATAGAGCCACCACCCTTTGCGCAAAAAGGTTGACCCTCAGTTCCTATTAAATAATGCCCATCTCACCTCAAACCTGTATCGTTTGATTTTTGATTCCCTTACCCTGGGTAAAAAGACTTGGCAACTATTCAACTCATGATTTTAATCAGATCTATAAGATTGTCGCCCAACCTCTTGTCCTCCAAGGAATAAATGTGTGTTTGCCCAAATGCATCCTGTAGCTCAGGCCCTCAAGTCCTGACAACATTCTCACCAATCTTCTCTTCATTTTTTTTTTTGCTTAATAACAACCTTCCTATATAATGGTGACCAGAACTGAACACGTGCTCAAAATGTTGCCTCACCAATGCCATGTACAACTATAAGATAATGTCCCCACCTCTACATTGAAAATCCTGACTGATGAAGGCTAATGTACTGAAAGTTTTAATTACTACCCGTGGAATTACCTTCCTCGAACCGTGTACCTTTATTCTTGGTTACCTCTTCTTAACAACAACACCCATGCCCCGACAATTCGCTGACAACGTCCTGCCTTGGTGTAACTTCCCAAAATACAGCACCTCAGAATTATCAGCATTACACTCCAGTGACCATTCCGCAGGCGTCTTGCCCAGCTGATCAGTAGGCTTCAGTACTTTTGAAAACCATCTATGATACCAACCACTTTAGTGTCATCTGCAAACTTACTAATCATGATGTGTGCAATCTCATCCAAATCGCTGATATAAACCACAAACATCAATGGGCCCAGCACTGGTCGAGGAGGCACATCACTTGTCACGGGCCACCTGTCCAAATACAAGCACCTTCTTCCTTTCATGAAGCTAATTCCATATCCATTTAGCGAGCTCCTCCTGGATCACACGCAATCTAACTTTACTACCATGCCAAACCTTATTAAATACATTGCTGAGCTCCATAGTGACAACGTCTACAGCCCTGTCCTTCACATCCCTCCAGGTTATTTTCTCATAAATCCCAATCAATTACATAAAGCGCGAAATTCCACTTACAAAACTTTTCTGATTATCCCCAATCAGTCCCAGATTATCGCAACACATGTATATCTTATCCCCTTACCTCCAATCCACTCCAGTAGCTGACCGACCACATGTTTTCGGCCCATTTATCTATAGTTTCCAGGTTTCTTCTTTCACCCCCTCTTAAACAGCCTCCATGAGCCAACCTTTAGACATTCGGCGCCTCACCCGTGTCTAAGGATGATTCATATAACTGTGCCAGGACACTCGCAATTTCTTCTCTAGCTTCTCACAGCATCATCGGACATATCCAATCCGGCCCGTGAGATTGATCTATCTTGAACTAACCATGTTGATTTCGTACAATATTAGTCTGAGACGCTATAATCTTCCATGAATGTTTTTATTCCTGAGCCATGCTGCAGTGCTTGAAAACATATATTTGACAGTGTGTCATTTTCAGGGTATCTGTGAGTTTATTTCCTCGGCTTGAACATATGTCCCACAATGGCTATCTACAACCATGCAGCCACGAGTGGTGGAAGGGCTGCGTATTTAGTATCATAATGCTGAATGCAGCAGTGCGGTTGCAAGGTGCATGCAAGGTGACATGGACAGATGGGTCTGATCGCTTTTGAAATGGCAACCCCCATTACTGGAAAAATCTGGTGTGATTCGATTTGCAGTATTCGGGATTTTGCAATTAAATTCCCGAACTGAAATAATTTATCCCACAGGGATTTCACTCGATTATCGTCACCTGTTTTTCACATTTACTTAAAAAAAAACCAAGGTCTTAATTTCCCCGTAGAGATCGGAAAGAATATAAAAAGCTCTGGAGATACACGGCTTCAATGTTTCATTCGGTGAGATTACTCGCAGTCTAAAGGGACACGTTGCGTCACATACAGGATGGTGCACAATTATTACAACGTCGACAAAGTACTGTACGTGATCATTGCTGTCATTGGTGTTCCCGGTAAGTCAGGACAACAATAGGTGTGGAACTGTGCGAATTCATTGAGAGGGCAAAGCGAGCACTGCTAAAGAAACAATTCGTGGCTTTCTTCAGATGTGAGATATAAATAATTCCGCGGATACGTAAGGGAACTTCTTCTGAAAACGAGAGTTTAAAGGAAATCACCATTCCCATTAAATGAGACAGGAGTAAATGAGAAATGAGAGTCCTGAATTAGTCTGTTACATTCGATGATGGAATGATTCCTGCAGATTAGGCCACCCGACAATTTAATGAATGAGGGGAGAAGAGAATAGAAGGGATTACAGACTGTTATTCTAACATTAGTTATGTGCAAGATTGTACAGTAATGTATATAGATGTGAAAATGAAACGAGTAAAATACATTAAAGAAAACGAGGATTCAAGAAGTGGAGATCGCGTTTTGTGAAAGCTACTGAAAGTCGGATTGCCTAATCTGCAGGAATCATTCCATCATCGAACGTTCATAAGCAAGAACTCGTGAAACTCACTAATTGGACTTTCAAAACGACTCATGCCAGGGATGTTGTATGTAAATTAAAGCACCTCGGAGTTCGGGTAATATGTTAGCATGAATAGTCAATTGGTGACAGAGTGGAATCAGTGATTAAATTTAAGTTTATTATTGTTTTGTGTACACAGGCACAGTGAAAAACTTAGTTTTGCATGGTAACTAAAAATGTCACGTAATACTATACACAAATATAATCAATTCAAACTTAAGTACAATAAATAGAGCAAGGGAAGACACAAATTTCAGAAAGTAGTTCAGAGCATTGTAACATAGCATTCAGACCACAGATTACATTCTATTTGGAATATTTTTGGAGGACCAAGAACCAAGAAAGCAAGAAACATATCTGTTTCAAGGCAGAGTTGGTAATGGGGTAGAGGTGAACCGTATGCGGATGGAATCGTGGCTTATAGAAAGCCAATTCAGAAGCCTGGTAACAGAGGGGAAGATCTGTTCCTGAATCTGCTGGTGTGCACTTTTAAGCTCCTGTACCTTCTGTCCAACGAGAGCTGCCTCAATTGGGAGGTATTAACGGCAACGATGGATTGGACAAACTTTGATTGTTTTCTCTGGAACGAACGAGGTTGATCCGATAGAAAAATATATAATTATGGGAGGGATAGGTAGTGTAGAGAGTCGTAATCTTTTTTCCAACGTGGAATGTCGAAAAATGGAGGGCATAGGTTTAAGATAAGAGAAGTAAAGTGTAAAGATGTGGAGGATGTCTTTTTTAAAAATTATACCGCACGCACAGGGGGTGGTTGGTGCCTAAAATGCGCTAACAAGGGTGATGGTGGCGGCAGATACGATAGTGGACTTTAAGAAGGTTTTAGATAGCACATGCACATGGAGGGAATTGAGGATATGGATCATGTGGAAGCAGATGAGATGCCTTTATCTTGACAGCATGTTGGTTGCGGACATTATGTGCTAAAGGGGCTGTGTCTTTGTTGTTCCTTTCTAACTTCCATGAAACTGGGCGGAAAGTGAGTTCTGAGGTGATTGACGCAAGCTGGCAAGACATTGGAGACAAACTGGGGATGCAATGTTGAGTTTATAGAAAAATGATTGGCATAGGATTTTCATTGCCACAATTTGTTGGGGAACGTTGTCACTTTAATTGTCGAAGTGTCCTCCTATGCTGGTAAATAAGTGCATCAAGCCGTTAGGGGGACAAGTAGCCCGTGGGACTTCAACACATTCAATTTGTATTGCTGTGATGAGGATTTCCTGCTGCAATATTTTTGGGCTATGGTGAACACTTACCTGGATCAAAGGGGAGATCAAGGTTCAAGGTTCAGATGTACCGGAGAGGCAGAGCGATCTGAATACGGAGGTTTTCTCATACTTTATGCGGTTGGGTGAATAATGCCCGTATTCACCTGAGTGTAGAAACACAGAGGAGATCTCATTATAATAGTGTATGGAATAGCCGAGGCATTGGCCATGCAGTTCTGGTTCTGTTCATTACTCTGAATAGTTCGGAAGTAGGGAATTAACTGGAGGACAACAAGAGAACCGGTGACCATATGCCTCTGGTAGCCTCCTTATTGTAGAATAGCTCGCCGAGGTGGGTCATGAGCTGGAGAGCGTCCAGTGAATCCGAAGCTGTTTATTGATGCTGAATGTGCATGCTGGGAGACTCGCCTTATAACTGCCTACGTCTCCTGCTGAATACTGCAGATCAAGTGCAATCCTCCTGAAGCTTTCCCCGTCTCTTTTCAGACACGGAGCTTCCAGAAGTACGTTAATACCAGTGGATAGACACAAAATGTAGGAGTAACATAGCGGGTCAGACTTTTCTCCATTAGCAATGGCTGACGTTTCGGGTCAACCCTTCTTCAGAGTGAGAGTCAGGGGAAAGGGAAACGTAATATATAGACGGTGATGTAGAGATATATAGACAAATGAACGAAAGATATGTAAAATGTAACGGTGATAAAGGAAACAGGCCATCGTTTGCTGTTTGTTGGGTGAGAACTAGTACAGGCAATGAGACTCAACACGACCACTTTGAAGCTGGTACAATGTGGGTAGAGGAGGGATGGAGAGAGAGGGAGTGCCGGGGTTACTTGTAGTTAGCGAAATCAATATCATACCAATGGGCTGTAAGCTCTCCAAGCGAAATATGAGTTGCTGTTCCTCCAATTTGCGTTTTGCCTCACTCTGACAATGGAGGAGGACTAGGACAGAAAGGTCAGTGTGCGAATGGGAGGGGGAGTTAAAGTGCTGAGCAACAGGGAGATCAGGTAGATTTAGGCGGACTGAGCGGAGATGTTCAGCGAAACGATCGCCCAGTCTACGTTTCGTCTCACCGATGTATAATGATCCACACATTGAACAACGGATACATTAGATGAGGTTGGAGGAGGTGCAAGTGACCCTCCGTCTCACCTGAAGGACCTGTCGTTGTCCCTGGACGAGGGAGAAGGTTTAGGGACAGGTGTAGCAGCTCCCGCGGTTGCAGGAGAATACACATGGGGAGGGGGTGGTTTTGGTGCAAAGGGATTTTCGGAGGAAACGGAAAGGGGTGGAGATGGGAAGATGTGACTGATGGTGGGATCCCGTTGGACGTGGCGAAATGTCGGAGGATCATGTGTTGTATGCGACGGCTGATGGGGAGACAGCGCCCCACTAGTCCCTACTTTTGTCAGAGTGAAGCTCAATGCCAATTGGAGGAACAGCATCACATAATTCGCGTGGGCAGCTAACGGCCAAGTGTTGTGAATATTGATTCATCTAACTTCAACTAAACCCCGCATTATTTCTCTCTCCATCCCCCCCCCCACCCAAGGCGCACCAGCTTCTCGTGTTCGCCCAAAAAAACAGCGAACAATGGCCTGTTTACATTAGCATCGTTACCTTGTTTGCATATCTTTAATGCATATGTTCTATATCTCTCTACATCACCGTCTAGATCTCCCGTTTCCCCTTTCCCCTAACTCTCAGTCTGAAGAAGGGTCTCTGCCCGAAACGTCACATATTCCATTTCTCCAGTGATGCTGTCTGACCCGCTAAATTACTCCAGCATTTTGTTTCTAACTTCAGTTTA
The DNA here is from genome assembly GCF_010909765.2 of Amblyraja radiata. Lineage (NCBI taxonomy): Eukaryota > Metazoa > Chordata > Chondrichthyes > Rajiformes > Rajidae > Amblyraja > Amblyraja radiata. Next base: position 65,268 of record NC_045989.1, read on the forward strand.
CACCAGCTTCTGCAGTTTCCTTCTCCACATCAATACCAGACCCGGGTCAAATCTGTAAAGAGGTTGTCAGCATGGATAGAGATTTAAACGCACCCTGTCTCGTCCATTCATTCATCCATCCATTCACCCATTCAATCATTCTCCTCCTAGGAACACAATATTACTCGGGGCCATTATCCTCGTCATTCCAAATGTTTCTTTTCACACAAAAGGGCTATTTATTGGACAAGTGGGGCTGTGTTTGTTTTTGTTTTTTTATTAAAAGCAATGTACATACATCTTAATCATGATATGCAACATACTGAATTTCGTGTACAACTTCTTTTTTTTAACTTCAAGCTATAATATAAAAAGAGAAAAGAGCAAGAAGAGAAGAGTGAGGACAGTAGTGAAGTATAGTCCGCAGTAGTTGGCGTTAAATGAATGATGATGGTTAAGTAGACTGCGTGCTTGAAAATGTGAACAAAAGAAGAGAAAAATGCCCCAAAGAGAAGAAGGCCTTAAGAAAAGAAAAGAAATAAGTATAGAGTTAAAAAAAAAGGTAAATCTCAACAAAAAAGAAAGGTAATGTGCCTAATTCATAATTATTCACACCCATCACCTAGTTCTAAAACAATTACTTTCCAGGGTTGTGTTGCACCATATTACACTTGTAACAAATCAATGAAAGGTGGCCATATTCTTAAGAAATGCCCGTGATTTCCTGCTAGAATGAGTCTCATTTCCTCAAAATGTAATATGTCCGACATATTTGTAATCCACATTTTGAACGTTGAGATAGGAGCGCTATAACAGAATTTAAGTATGTTTTTTTGCCGTTATCAAACGACAGTTTAATACACATCTTTGAAATGTAGTTAGTTCAGAACAGACTTCCATTGCTCCGAAGATATTCCGTATCATCTAACTCCCTCTTAAATATAGCCAATGAACTGGCCTCAACTACCTTCTGTGGCAGAGAATTCCACAGATTCACCACTCTCTGTGTAAAATATGATTTTCTCATCTCCATCCTGAACGAATTCCCTCTTATCCTTAAACTGTGATCCTTAGTTCTGGACTTCCACAACATCGGGAATAATCTTCCTGCATCTAGCCTGTCCAACCCCTTAAGAATTTTGTAAGTTTCTATAAGATCCCCCCTCAATCTTCTGAATTCTAGCGTGTACAAGCCGAGTCTATCCAGTCTTTCTCCATATGAAAGTCCTGCCATCCCAGGAATCAGTCTGGTGAACCTTCTCTGTACTCAGTATGGCAAGAATGTCTTTCCTCAGATTGGGAGACCAAAACTGTACGCAATACTCCAGGTGTGGTTTCAACAAAACCCTGTACAACTGCAATAGAACCTCCCTGCTCTTATACTCAAATGTCTATTTCTATAGACAATTTTTGTTCCGATTCTTTTATTATACCTTCTGTCGAAGGTATATCTATATTTAAAATAGTATTATAAAAATACGACGTTAAGTGATCAATTCTACCTGTCTATTAATGCCTTGCTCTGGAGGGTCCAACTTCAAATTTTGATCATCTTGTGCGTGTTTTTTCAAATAATCTCGGGTTTGTAAGTATCTAACATATTGGTCACTTTCCAAATTGTTATTAAGCTGCAAATCTTGGATGGTAGGAGTTTTCCCTCTTCATACAAATCTTCCCAAGTCTTAATTCCTAATCGTTCCGTTGGGCTGTGTTTGGGATAGTATTTAAATTGACTCGATTCTGACCTCAACTATTTTGCCCGACAATATTGAGCCTGTAGTCAACTCATTGATTACGAGTTGAACCATGTGCATTGTCCTCCCTTCTCTTTCCGCAGGGAATATCGTGGCGAATGTGATCCTGTCCCGGGGAAAGTGCGGCCTCTCAACCTGCACGACTCGCTACCTGGTGGCCATGGCAGCCGGCGATCTACTGGTCATCAACAACGAGGTCATTTTGTTTCGTACCAACATACATTATTTCCCGTGGTGTTTCCTGCATCTCACCCCCATTTGCAGCCTCATACTGACCAACTCATCCACAAACCTTTCTGTCTGGTTTACCGTCGCTTTCACTTTTGATCGATTTGTTGCCATTTGATCCCAGAAACTGAAAACAAAATATTGCACTGGGAAAATATCGGCCGTAATTATATCCGTAATCAGCATTTTCATCTGTCTGAAAAATGTTCCCCATTACTTCACTCAGGAAGCTTATATAGTCATCGACAATGAACCGTGGGGCTGCCGCCTGCGGGCATATATTTCCGAACAGGTCGTGTGGTTGGCATGGGACTGGTTCGCCACTTTCTTATCTCCGTTGCTCCCTTTCGCTATAATCATACTGCTCAACGCTCTGACAGTCCGCCACATTTTAGTGGCCAACAGGGCCCGTAATCGACTGATGGGTCAGAACAAGGGGGAGAACCGCAGTGACCCGGAGATGGAGAGCAGGAGGAGGTCTATCATTCTACTTTTCGCTCTCTCTGCTACCTTCATACTGCTCTGGCTGACGACCGTAATAAACTTCTTCTATTCTCAGGCTAAAGGACCAGGAAGAGAAGGGAACGAGGCGGAATTTATCTTTAACAATGTCGGCCATTTGTTGAGAAATCTCAGCTGTTGCACGAACACGTTTATTTACGCGGCGACCCAGACCAAATTCAGGGAGCAGGTGAATAATGCGGTGACATATCCGGTCACTGCCGGGATCCTCTTCTTTAGGAAAGTTAACCATTGACCGCGGTGCTCGGTAGCTGCGATGGGTCCGGTCTTGCCGCCTGCCTCCGCCGTGTGGCCCATTACTGGTCACTGCCCAGAGCTCCGTGCTGAGACCAGTACAGTGCCCGCTCCCGCCGTGTGGCCCATTGCTGGTCACTGCCCAGAGCTCCGTAATGAGACCATTACAGTGCCCGCTCAATTGAGCCTGTGGTCAACTCATTGATTAGGAGTTGAGACTTGCGCATTGTCCTCCCTTCTCTTTCCGCAGTGAATATCGTCGCGATTGTGATCCTGTCCCGGGGAAAGTGCGGCCTCTCCACCTGAACCACTCGCTACCTGGTGGCCATGGCAGCCGGCGAACTACTGGTCATCATCAACGAGGTCCCAGTGCCCAATTCATTGTCCTCATCGTTTCCAACCAGGACCCGAGGACAATGACTTGGACCTCTAAACCCGGCCGCTGATCCTCTCTTCTCAATGAAGAAGCCATGGTGTCATAGAGTCAGAGGAAATATGTTAAGGCCCTTTGGCACACTGTGCTCGGGCCCAGCATCCGTTGCCTATCGATGCTAATTTCCGTCCTTAACCAGGCTATTACTAGTCCATACCAGGGCGTTCCAGATGCTTTCCTGAATTGGTTTTAAGTGAGAGTTCCGCATTCTACCACATTGAGATGCTCTCTTACCAGAGTTTATTTAGCCTTGGGGTAAAACGATGTTAAACTTAAACCAGTTCTTAATCGTCCATCACTTACGATAGCCGTACGCATGTAGTTACAATTACTTCCATAGAAGGGGAAATTAATATGCACTTTTTCTCTGCGCCAATTAATTTGACATTTAATTGACAATTAATTTTATATTGCAGGTAGATGGGACTAGGTGAGAATACATGTTCGGCACGGACTAGAAAGGCCGAGGTGGCCTGTTTCCGTGCTGTAATTGTTATATGGTTATATGGTTATATATGGACATATTTCAAGTAGCTGACTCGCAAACCCTGTCCACGTGAAGGGAAACAAACGTCCAACAATCGATGTACACAACGGAACTGCTCCATCCTAGGCTCACCTGCTGCTGAATATCTTCTGCCTCTTTTCCACAATCCACACATCCTGCCTCCCTTCTGATATTCAGGACTGCACGCAGGCCCTCTCGTAGATGAACTGAGGCCCGGGCCAATTTCAATTTTAGAGGCCTCCAGATCAAGATCCATTTGAAGCAGTCAAGCATGAAGCTCAAGTCAATTGGTACTCGATGCCCCCCCCCCCCCCTCACGTAGTTCTCCGGCCCCTGACAAAAACATCTTTGCACAGTTTTGCTCTTAACTATTCCATGTCCGGCTAAAGGAAGACAAATAGCCTTACTTGATGGAAATATATGAAAGTATGAAAGGCGTCGATAGCGTAGACATTCAGAACCATTGGAAATGGAAACCAAGGTGGAAATGTTAAAGGGTGGAGGACATAGCTTTAAGGTAAGAGGGAAACAGATTAGTGGGGCACGCAGTGCCTAGAACGCACTGCGTGCGATAGTGGCGTTTAAGTGTATTTTAGACGTGGATGTGTTGAGAATGGAGGAGTCCGCATCATGTGTGGGCAGTTGAGGGCAGCTTATTTGGTAATGTGGGTCGATACCTGAAAATCCACTTATCATAGCTAATCTTACTTTTACATTCATATTCTACAGCTGAGGTCGGACCTCATCATTGTATGGCAAGGTGTTGCAGATGCTGGTTACTTCGAAGATAGACACAAAAAGCTGCAGTGATTCAGCGGCTCAGACAGCATTTGTGGAGAAAAGGAAAAGGCGTCGTTTCTGATCGAGACTATGTCGGTCTGAAGAAGCGTCTCGACCCGAAATGTCACCTATTCCTTTTGTCCAGAAACGCTGCCTGACCCGCTGGGTTACTCTGGCATTTTGTGTCAATATTCTCCATCATTACCATATTTCATGTCATTTGCGAATGTTTAAATTCGCCAGATGTATTAACCAATGTGCATAACCTTTAGGAAAAGGTCCAGTACAGTACCCTGGGATATTTGATATTCGTTACACGTACAGGGCGCGGATTTCCACAGCGCATTGTCCTGGCCAGTCACATCCTGGCATACGATTAGTTTCAGATTTAAACTAAAACTTCAGTCTGGATTCCATTGGGCAAATTGTGAAATGTTTCATTAACATTTGTGTGGATATATTTATCATACAACTTTCTTGCCACAATTGCACGCACACTCACCACAATAATCAACTTTGTTAGGCAAGATCTTCAGTTAAAAGCCATGCAAACCACTGCTGATCAAACCATCCCTGGTGAACTCGTGCCACTGCAAGTGCAGATTGAGCCATGTCCTCGCACGTATTACAGCTGTGTTTTTTGTAATTACAGAGCACCTTTCATTTTCTCCATTATGGTCTCAGAGTTTTTTTAATTTTCCGTCCGGACCGCAGTAACATTGCTCCCTCGCAAAAGTAAGGCATGCATACCATCAGATGCCCGGATATGGTCAGCATGAAGAAGCCAAACATAATATTTGTATGCTACATTTTCCAGAATTGCACCCCTCCCATCCCGCCTCGCCCCCCCCACCCACCCCCCGTCCCCGTCCGTACCCGTCCCCGTCCCCGTTTCCTCTCGTCCCTCGTCCACCCCCTTGTCCCTCGTTCCCCACCAAATTTCCATCTAACAATACACTTGAAACCGGGGAGATATATTCATTTACCTCTTCGCACGCAGCCTCCAGCTCAGTTCACTTGCCACGTTCCCCGCTAGCGGGCGCTACACTTACCCGGGCAACGCCTTACCTTAAATACACTAACAGCAAGCTCTATTCCTGCCCTTTCTTCAACAAATTAAGAGGTTGCCAGCAACCTAACAGTTAGCTCTTGCTGTTTATTTAACACATTTTGCCATTTATGAATTAAACACTCAGTACTCCATTTTGGGAGAACTTTAAGGTTCCTTGTATGTTTTGCCTTGGCTTTCTGCCAGACACTGGAACACACAGTATGTGGAGTGTCCAGCCAGCGTAAGACTTGTATTGGAAATCACCTTGTCCAAGTAAATGTTGTTTCGGTAGGAGAACATTTTGGGAACAGTGACACGGACTCATTAGCCTCCCCTATAGCATTGGATAAGGATAAGCCCGGACCTCGTGGAAAATGGTAAATGGGGTAGCTGACATCAGCATTGATAGGAATGAGCGGGGGAGAGTAATTGGGTAAGTCTTTGGGTAAGTCTACATCTGCCATAAGAAGATATGACCACCATGTCCTGTGAGGAAGACGAGGAAAGCAAAATTAGGGATTCATGATGCTATTAATTTAATAAACAAGTAAAATGATTAATATGCATTGATTAGGAAGCTCTAATCGGACATTGCCCTTGAGGAATATACAGCAAACAGAAGCGAAATTAAACAGGGAATCGTGGCACTAAAGTGGCATGAAATGTCGTTGGCGATGATTAAAGAGAATTCCAAGGCATTTTTTGTATACGTCAAAAACAAGAAGAGGTGGGAGAGGGTGGAATGTGGACAAGAAATGGAGCCAGGTTTAGCGGGGAGTTAATAAACATATACCTTGCATCGATATACACCAAGGCAAATTACATGGATGATTGCAGGGTCAGGGAATGACAGGCTGATATTTAATCTAGAGCGTTTTAAATTCAAGAAGGAGGTGCTGTAACTCTTGAAGAGTATTAAGATGCAAGTCCCCAGACCATGATGTGAATGATACGAGGTTATTTGGACAGGTGAGAGATGAAAATGGTGCGGACAACAGGAATATTTTTAACCCTTTTAGCCACAGGCGAGATCCCAGAGAACCGGTGAATAACCGATGATGTTCCACTACATAAGAAGTGCAGGAGAAATAAACTTAAACCATTTTTGGCTGGTAATCTCTCATCTGCGGTAGGAATATTTTTAGGTATATTCACGTGTTGCAAAGTACAGACCTGTGAGGGATTGTCAACATTGTAGACCGAAGCCCAACAAACCTGATTGAGTTTTTTTGTGTGAGAGTGATGAACTTATTGTTGAGAATATGCAGTGCATGTCGTCGACATGGACTTTGGTAAAGTTTTCGACAAGGTCCCTGGTGGTGGGCTGATGTGGGAAATTAACACCCCTGCCATCTATGCAAATGTGTCCAAAATTGGGCAGGACATGGATGAGAAAGTGTAATGTTGAGTTGTGTGTTTCAGACTGACCGTCTGCGACCACAGGTGTGCTGCAACGATTAGTTCTGAGATTAGCGTTGCTAGTGATATAAATAAATAATTTGGACCTAAATAAATATGAGCTCGTTAGTAAGTTTGCAGAGATACAACATTTAAAGAAGTTATGATAGTGAGGAAGTTTGATAAGGTATTGATCGGAATACGGACCGGTTGGTAAATGGGCAGATAAATGCAGTTTAATCCCGACAAGTATGAAATGTTTCACTTTGGGATATCAAATGTAATGAGGAGGTGAGTAATAACGGGCTGAGGATCGTTGATGTACAGAGTCATCTGGTGGTGCACATTCAATGCTCCTTGAAAGTTGCAAAACCATACGCACCATAAATAGCGGGAGGTCACGATGCAGCTGTATACGTCTTTGGTCAGACCACGTTTGGCGTGTTGTGCGCAGTTCTGGTCGCTACTGTCCCACGGTACGAATTCATTCAAAGAGTTCTCCCGAGTTTAAAAAAAATCAAACTCGTGGTATGCACGGAGAATGAACGTAGCGGGTACGTCGGAGCACGGGGACGTCTCTTCGCGGCTCGTAACGCGAACGGCAGGTACACGGGAAGACTCTCTAACTGCAGGTAAGCACGGGAAGACTCGTGAAGAGTGTTCAACATGGTGAAAAATGCCTACGAGAGCCCAGAGTACCGACGAGTGGCCATTACCGTAAATCTCCGTGTTCGAATCGGGGCAAATTCGGGAGATCTCTTGGAATGAACTCGTACCGTGGGACAGGGTATTACTACCAGAAAGTGATTGCGGGTCTGTAAAGGATACAGAAGAAATTTACCAGAATGTTACCTGATTTAAAGAGTATTATATATAAGAAAGGGATTTGACAAAGTTGGGATCCCGTTGGAGGTGGCGAAAATGTTGGGGGATTATATGGCGTAACCAACGTCTCTCAGAAACATAGAAAATAGGTGCAGGAGTAGGCCATTCTGATCATCCACAATCAGTACACCGTTCCTGCCTTCTCCACATATCCCTTGATTCTGTGAGCTCTAAGAGCTCTATCCAACTCTCTTTTGAATGCATTCTGAGTTAGAGAATTCCACAAATTCACAACTTGCTGGGTGAATAAGTTTTTACTCATCTTGTAAATACGCTCTCTAGTTCAGTCCAAAACGCACTGAAGCACTATAACAACTAAATTAAATAGCACATTCCACTATTCAACACCTAAACCACCACAGGTTCGATCCTTGTCTCTGCACAGCGAAGCCCTTCAGCCTCCTGCAAGTAGACACACTCCAAAAGGTCACGCAGTCCCAAGCACTCTTCCCGAACATCGACAAAGGACCTGTGGGGGCTGCCTTTTATGGGTACCCGAACCTTGAGGGGCCGAACTACATAGGGGTGGTCTCTTTACAATCAAATCAAACATTAATTACAGCAACACATTATTGACAGTTCCCCGAACCATTAACACAATCTCCCATACATTGTTTCAGGGAGAAGCTTCTGGAAGTCATGACACATTACCTGAGTAATGCAACATTTACCCCGGAATTCAAAACAACCTTGCCAGGGCTTAACACTTTGGCCAATCGACAAAGAGCAGGGTAACTGTCTAGCAACATTATTTACAATATTTACAATGCTTCTGCAGTAGTCCAATCATATCAATGCATTTAAGTTTGTTTGCAGAGTTTCTATACATCTTATCAATTAAGGGGAAACGAGGAGAACACCTGGATCCTTCACCATCCTGCATATCATTCTGAGGCTCAGACTAATCAGCGCCATCCAAACCCTGTATTTTCCACTGACTAAGGTTAAGCAACACTGACAAATGCAGGGATCCTCCATTTAATGATGCCTTTAATTTCGTCAATATTAACACCCCCCCCGTTTTATCATTGATGATAACCCTCATCATTAATGGTAACCCAAAATACAATAACGACTGTTTCACTCTAACAAATGTCCTAACAAAATGATGCTGATGTATTTTACCAGAATTCCATCAAGCTTCCCGAGTTTTCGTGGGCATAGCTTCATGATTCCCGTCTGATGAGTCTTCATCTCCCGAATATTCATGGGCGCGACTCCCATCCATCAATCTTGATAGTTCATCTGTGCTTGATCCATAATAGAGCCTATAGTTTCTAAGAGAAACTAGATGAAGTAAGTTAGCGATCCATACTTTAAAATGATGGAACCCATGCATTCCTTTCATCCACTGTCAACAAAAGGCCTTTCTCTGTATACTATTCCTGTTCTGTGATACAATCCTTCCCATACTATGATCATCGCTAACATGTAGTCAGTTATCTCCGCAGTCACGTGGTTTCCAGTGTACTCATAATGAAGGTTCCTCAAATGAATTTCAACTGGGTTCAGTCCAAATTTCCCTACAGGCGTGACTCTTATCCAAAACAACCATGGGGAATGCTTCAATTTAGCCAAATCCAGTCTCAGCCTTTAATTTACTATTTTGAGTTGCAGGGTCTGCCTTACTCATTTCCAATCCATAGCTTGTGGTCGATAAGCACAATTCAATCCAATTGCTGTGGAATTCGCAGCTATTTTATTTCATCAATTTATTTCCATATGTTGTGGATCATTATTTTAAATCAAGCCAATTAAGAATGCCGAATCTAGGGACAATTTTCTCTACACCTTGATAACAGTAGCCGCTTTATTATCAAGGGTTAGATACGTTTTGGTCAACTGGTCAAACACATCGACTCTGACAACAAGTACCCACTCCCTTGGTACTTCTTACAACCTAATCAACTCTTTTTCCAGTATGTTGAACAGACTCACAGGCAATAGGGAGTTTTCCTTATAAATAGTCTCCTCCTATCACTGAGTACCTTTCAGGATGGTTAGTATTGACCTCTCTGAGGGGAACTCATCATTTGAAATTTCAGTCCACCTCATCATTCTACACCAACACCAGGGCATCTCCGTCACTGTTAAATCCACACCGTAATTTCTGATATCTACTATGGTCTGCCCTTTTCCTGATAATCGCTAAACAGTTCCGTCCCATCTCCGGTTGTTCTCCTATGGGTGAGATAAGAAATTATGCCGTCAATAATCAATTCTCCAAATATTATTTTTTAAACTATATCCCATGTCATTTCCAAATACTACATTTTAAAGTCCTTAATTCTATCTCACAATTAATCAAAATTTAGGCGCAAAGTAGGTGTCCCCGAACCACAGAGGAGTTTTCATACCCAGATTTCCATATTCAGTTAACTCTTTTAAATTGAAGCTTGCCTCAATGGTCTCGAGAGGCCGTCTGTATTTCTTCAAATTTATGAGACGTCGTTCTTCCATTTTCACTGGTGTCAAATATCATGTTATGTTGGTAAGGCTGGACACTAGGGTAAGTATGTCTTTCTGATATTTGCAGGAGCAGGAATACCACTATGAGCAGTCTTCTTTTCTGTTGGTCTTTCCAGGGTTGTGAAAGTTAAAGGGACAGGACAGTATCACTTCTTTCTCTCTGTTGGTCTCTGTGTCTGGGGTGCTACTTGGATGGAAATGATGGTTACACATCCTACCTGAGCTGTGTCTTCTGCCCGTTTTTGAGGGTCCACATATTATTTTACCTCACTCCCCAGATAGTGGCGTGTCATAGACAGTACTGTCTTGAAGGCATAACAACTCAACACAAAGTTCTTAAACGAGTTTACACTGGCCCCTTGATTTATCTTCCATTCTGCTATATTCTGTCCTGCATGGGCACTCTTTACTCCAATTACTAAATTGTGTACAGATATAACAAGCTCCCAAATTTACAGTGTTCTTTGCTTTCAGGTGCTTCTCTGGGTAGTTATAGAATTGCTTACAATCCCCTCTTTTATGATCTTCAGTCTTAATTATAATGATACACCCAATTCGTTCATGTTGGTAAAATACTTGAGTGGTTCCAATGGTAGGGGTCATGTTACTCTGTCAATTACTTCTGGACTGGGAGGTGTGTCAGGATTGTGAGAACAGGTTTGTTTGTGAAAAAGGTGTTTGTCTTATTGGTTCCTGACATTCTGGCCAGCTCTCCCTTTGTTCTCCAGGACCTAAGAAGTCTCCTGAATTTAAAGACCTCTTATAATTTCTTGGATGTTTTTATATCCTCTAGGACAATGAATATCTCCATGACCCTGGAAGTTCTTTCCCCGAACCCTTCTTCCCACTCGCTTCCTTGTCGGACAGGCTCGGCTCCAATGTCCCATTCCCCCACAAGTATAACACTGATTGGGTAATGTTGTTGGATTTCTGTTACCACTTAGTCCCAGTAGAATTGGTTCTAAAATGGGAGTCCTGAGGCAGTTTGGTTCTTGCCATGTGTTCAGTTCTTCTTCCAGTTACAGGATAATCTTCCTGTTTTCTTCCAGCCTTCAAATGGTGCCTCACAGCTCTGGCCATTTGACTGGCGCGGCTCTCGGACCAGTCCCTGTTATTAGTATTAATTGAGTCAGCTTCCGTAGTGGGGAGACAATTCAATAAGATGGCACAATATTGCGGGGACCTTATTCTGTTTTGATAATTTATGTCACCTGTTTGGTCCATGTACATTCCTGAGAATCGTTCTAAAAATTCATCTGCTCCCTCTCCCTTTTTTGATTTTATCTCCAGGATTCTTGTTAAATCAATTGGCTTCTGAAGGATGTTTGCAAGGGCTGTTAAAACAGCCTCTTCTCTTGCGCCATCATCCACTATTATGTTTGCCAATGCTTCATGTGCCGGATGTCCCAGGGCTGCTAGAAATTTGGTGTTTTCAGCTGGAGTAATTATTTGTTGTATCATCGCCATAGATCCTGGGATTCTGTCACATCAAAATCTATCTCGGTATCTTCAATTATTGTCTCACCCTCAGATGAACCTTCCTCCTCACTGGGGGGTTCACGGTAACTTCTAAATGATTTGTTCCTTTTTCACGCTACTCGTCTAATCCGTCTAGGTTGAGACTCGCAAAGATATTCCAGTGGTTGCAGTAAATCTATGGGGCCAAGGAAAGAGCGTTCACGTCGCGGCCCTGTTTCAACCAATCTTTCCACCACCACGCACAAGAAGCACAAGAAGCGCAAGACAGACACCATTGGGCAGATGCCAAGAAGTGTCTTCAGCTCTGGCTGAACAACTTCTAATCTTGTGTGCGGACTCGATAAGAAGAAGAAGTCTAAATCCATCATACCCTTAATTTCTTTAAATACTGGGGCTAATCATTCCATTCTACTCCTGGTACCGTGAGCTACTGGATGATCTATTACTGGTGGAGTAGATAGTCAAATAATCTGGTGCCTTAGTGGCTGCTGTTCGTAGAGCATGCTCTAACATTGAATCTGCAGAGGGTGTTATAGGTTCTGCAGGCTCTGGATATTTATTATGGACACAAGTCATGCAAGGTGTAAGCGAATCCTGGGGAACTCAAGAGGAACATGGTGGGGGCTGCAAATTTCTATCCTAACCACTAACCTCTCTAAACTTTGAATTTACTGAGGCTAGTTTCCTTTCAGGAGATCTACCTTTCCCCCGTTCCTTCATCTCTGCCCCTTTCCTTCCTATTGCCTGGAGGTCGGTCTACTTCACCTTCTTTCAGTTCTATTCCAAGTTTTGAAATTGTTTTTCCCAACTCGCCATTCTCCTAACTTCTTTACTTGCCTTTCGTTCCTCATAATATTTCTTCCATATTCCTATTAACTCCTTTGCACTCTCACTATTACAATACTGCCAAATGATTTGTTCTATGTACCCTATTCCTCTCACTGTTCTGATGCCCCCGACGGCCATAGTTTGTCTCCTAGTTTAGTGCTCCCGAACAATCTCTCTGCCTTATGTGAGAACTCAGTGCATATTATTTGCAATGGGCGCCTAGCATCTTCTGTCATATCTCGGTCTAGACGTTCCCATGTCTTTGAATATCGGAAACAGAATTCCTAAGCCCTTCACACCTCCTCAATAATTCACTTTTCCCTTTCAAACTCCAAGGTTATCAAATTCGCTCTTTAACAGTGGTGACCAACTCAGAAGCGCTAACAATCTCGCACTTCTTTTACACAATCGCACAATCAATCTTTCCAAACTATTATTCAAGTTCTGCCACAAATTCACACCATTCCAACCTCATTGTTTCCCCGATCTTCAGTCATCCAAAGACCAAGGTGCTCCAGGAGACAATCAAACGGAGTCAATCGCAACCAAACACGTTCCCGCGGCCCGTTTCCTAAACACAGAGCAACAGCAATCTAAACACATGTAAATGAGTTCCAAACACGCAAGCAAAACCGTTCACAGACACGAAACTACACCATCTATTATTATCATGCACAAACCCATTCCTTTATAAACCACAAACATTTATAACCATATAACCATATAACAATTACAGCACGGAAACAGGCCATCTCGGCCCTACAAGTCCGTGCCGAACAACTTTGTTCCCTTAGTCCCACCTCCCTGCACTCATACCATAACCCTCCATGACATTCTCATCCATATGCCTATCCAATTTATTTTTAAATGATCCCAACGAACCTGCCCCCACCACTGGAAGCTCATTCCACACCGCTACCACTCCCTGAGTAAAGGAGTTCCCCCTCATGTTACGCCTAAACTTCTGTCCCTTAATTCTGAAGTTATGTCTTCTTGTTTGTACCTTCCCTATTCTCAAAGGGAAAAGCTGATCCACATCAACTCTGTCAATCCCTCTCATAATTTTAAAGACCTCTATCAAGTCCCCCCTTAACCTTCTGCGCTCCAGAGAATAAAGACGTAACTTATTCAACCTTTCTCTGTAACTTAGTTGTTGAAACCCAGGCAACATTCTAGTAAATCTCCTCTGTACTCTCTCTATTTTGTTGACATCCTTCCTATAATTGCGCGACCAAAATTGTACACCATACTCCAGATTTGGTCTCACCAATGCCTTGTACAATTTTAACATTACATCCCAGATTCTATACTCAATGCTCTGATTTATAAAGGCTAGCATACCAAAAGCTTTCTTGACCACCCTATCTATATGAGATTCCACCTTCAAGGAACTATGCACGGTTATTCCCAGATCCCTCTGTTCAACTGTATTCTGCAATTCCCTACCATTTACCATGTACGTCCTATTTTGATTTGTCCTGCCAAGGTGTAGCACCTCACATTTATCAGCATTAAACTCCATCTGCCAACTTTCAGCCCATTCTTCCAAATGGCCTAAATCATTCTGTAGACTTTGGAAATCCTCTTCGTTATCCACAACACCCCCTATCTTGGTATCATCTGCATACTTACTAATCCAATTTACCACACCTTCATCCAGATCATTGATGTGCATGATTATCTAATATCCCATTCGTTAACTCTACAGTTCCAAAAGCAAATCACAATATTTCAATCCCTCATTGCGCTGCTATCAACCAGTGACCCTCTCCCTCCGATACAGAATATGATATGACATTTTCAGATTGATGAAAGTATTCTCGGCCAATTTATACTCTGATCACTGAATTTCCGATACCTTTCATGACTCCTTCCTCCATTTTACAGGGATCCAGATATCTCACACAGGCGGGGACTTGAACCCGCCTAGGACCATGTTTGCAAGAGGCTACCCTTCATACCTGCTAAGTATCGTGTGTCAAAACGTAACCTCTTCACGCTGGCAGTCGATGGCGATTTTTAGAGTGCGGTTCCAATCTGCACTCCCAGCAACGATGCGGTACCTTGCCGCCTTGCACTGCTTCAAACCATTAAATATCCCGTCAATCAGATATCCAATTCTGTTTGTCATTAAATATCCCGTCAATTAGATATCCAATTCTGGGGTGGGCCTCTAATCCGAGTTTTCCGGGCTTTTAACCCAAAGGAGAGGGACCTGAACCCAACCCTTGTTTGGTCTCAACAGCAGCTGCAGCAACTAACTACGACCTATAATTTTACGGGCCTTTAACCCAAAGGAGAGGACCTTTAACCCAACCCTAGTTGGGCCACTTACCCCAAAGGCACTTTTGCCCCCTGTGCATGCTAGACTCTGTTTTACAATCTTGTTGGGACCCTTTCCCAAGCCCGCGAATGATCGATCTGCTCCGACTAATGAAGTGACGAAAACCGATGCGAAAACCGCACCGTGGCGCCGATTCCTGCGCCGATTCCTGCATTCGCAATCGGGACAGCTCAACACCCTTAATCGCAAGCTTGTGTGGGGGGTCTGTTGAGATCCCAGATGAGCCCCCAATGTTAATACGCTCTTCTTAGCCCCCCCTCCATCTAGTTAAGTCCAAAAAGCTCAGAGTCAAGCACTGGACCAATTAATCTTTATTTTTAGATTAGACAGCAAATTCCTCTATATGATAACGAAACCACCGCGGGTTCGATCCTTGTCTTTGCCTGGCCAAGCCCTTCAACCTCGTGCAAGCAGACACACTTCAAAAGGTCACGCAGTTCCAAGCGATCTTCCAGAAAATCGACAAAGGACCTCGTGGGGGCTACCTTTTATAGGTCCCCGAATCTTGAGGGACCGAATTACATCGGGGTGGTCTCTTTACAATCCAATCAAACATATTAAATACAGAAATACATTATTGACAGTTTCCCAAACCAATAACAGAATCGCCTATAAATTGTTTCTAGGAGAGGCCTCTGGAAGAAGCTAACTTAACTTGAGTAATGCAACATTTACCCTGGAATTCAAAACAACCCTGCCAGTGCTTAACGCTTTGGCCAATCAACAAACAGCAGGGTAACTGTCTAGCAACATTATTTACAATATTTGCAATGCTTCTGCAGTAGTCCAATCATATCAATGCATTTACGAGCCGTTGGTGAGAGGAGGAGTTGCCTGGAGCTGTAAGTATAAATACAGCGCGGGGTTTGCTTCTACAGAGGCCCGGGGAGCCGTTGGTGAGAGGAGGAGTTGCCTGGAGCTGTAAGTATAAATACAGCGCGGGGTTTGCTTGTACAGAGGCCCGGGGAGCCGTTGGTGAGAGGAGGAGTTGCCTGGAGCTGTAAGTATAAATACAGCGCGGGGTTTGCCTCTACAGAGGCCCGGGGAGCCGTTGGTGAGAGGAGGAGTTGCCTGGAGCTGTAAGTATAAATACAGCGCGGGGTTTGCTTCTACAGAGGCCCGGGGAGCCGTTGGTGAGAGGAGGAGTTGCCTGGAGCTGTAAGTATAAATACAGCGCGGGGTTTGCTTCTACAGAGGCCCAAGGAGCCGTTGATGAGAGGAGGAGTTGCCTGGAGCTGTAAGTATAAATACAGCGCGGGGTTTGCTTCTACAGAGGCCCGGGGAGCCGTTGGTGAGAGGAGGAGTTGCCTGGAGCTGTAAGTATACCCAAATCTGTAACGTTCCATCTCACTTCCAGAGAAGGATTCTGGTGGAAGCCTCTGATTGGTGGAAGAGGATCAGAGGAAGCAGCTGATTGGCTTGTATCCCGGGTAAGGCTTTATTGTATTCGGATAAAGGGGGAGAATGAGGGCCAGGGCAGTTTACTGTTCTGGATGTCAGATGTGGGAGGTCATGGAGTCTGAGTGCTCTCCAGACGTCCACATCTGCGCCAGGTGCGTCGAGATGGGGCTCCTAAGGGACCGCGTTAGGAACCTGGAGCAGCAACTCGATGACCTCTGTCTGCTCAGGGAGAGCGAGGAGGTCATAGAAAAGAGTTACAGGGAGGTGGTCACTCCAAGACCACGGGAGACAGAAAACTGGGTCACAGTTAGGAAGGGCAATGGGCAGAGGCAGGGACTGGTGAGTACCCCGGTGGCTGTACACCTTGAAAATAAGTACTCGTGTTTGAGTAAGGGTGGGAGAGACAGCCTACCTGGGGGCAGCGACAGCGGCCGGGCCTCTGGCACAAAGACCGGTCCTGTTGCTCAGAAGGGTAAGGAAAAGAAGAGGAGGGCAATTGTAATAGGGGACTCTATAGTCAGGGGGTCGGATAGGCGATTCTGTGGACGCAGACAGGAGTCCCGGATGGTAGTTTGCCTCCCTGGTGCCAGGGTCAGGGATGTGTCTGAACGTGTCCAAGAAATCCTGAAATGGGAGGGAGAGGAGCCTGAGGTTGTGGTGCATATAGGTACCAACGACATAGGTAAAAAAAGAGAAGAGGTCCTGAAAGAAGAATTTAGGGAGTTAGGTAGAGAGTTAAGGAGAAGGACTGGAAAGGTAACAATCTCAGGATTACTGCATGTGCCACGCGACAGTGAGAGTAGGAATGGAGCGAAGTGGAGGATAAATGCGTGGATGAGAGACTGGTGCAGTGGGTATGGATTCAAGTTTCTGGATCATTGGGACCTCTTTTGGGGAAGGTGCGACCTGTACAGAAAGGACGGGTTGCACTTGAACTCAAGGGGGACCAATATCCTGGCGGGGAGATTTGCAAAGGCTACTGGGGAGACTTTAAACTAGTATGGTTGGGGGGAGGGACTCAAATTGGGAAAGCTAGCAGTCAGTGTGTGAAGCAGGGGGCAGAGAATGGTAGCACTCTGACCCAAAATGTAGGGGAGAGAGAAGAAAAAGAAAATAATCAGAGAATAAGAGAGGGTGGGTTTCTTAAATGTGTATATTTTAATGCTAGGAGCATTGTAAGAAAAGCGGATGAACTTAGAGCCTGGATTGACACCTGGAAGTATGATGTTGTGGCGATCAGTGAAACATGGTTGCAGGAGGGCTGTGATTGGAAACTAAATATTCCAGGATTTCATTGCTTCAGGTGTGATAGAATTGGAGGGGCAAGAGGTGGAGGTGTTGCATTGCTTATCAGGGAAGATATTACAGCAGTGCTTTGGCAGGATAGATTAGAGGGCTCGTCTAGGGAGGCTATTTGGGTGGAACTGAGAAATGGGAAAGGGGTAGCAACACTTATAGGGGTGTATTATAGACCGCCAAATGGGGAGCGAGAATTGGAAGAGCAAATATGTAAGGAGATTGCAGATATTAGTAGTAAGCCCAAGGTAGTGATTGTGGGAGATTTCAATTTTCCACACATAGACTGGGAAACACATTCTGTAAATGGGCTGGATGGGTTGGAGTTTGTAAAATGTGTGCAGGATAGTTTTTTGCATCAATACATAGAAGTACCTACTAGAGAAGGGGCGGTACTGGACCTCCTGTTAGGAAATGAGATGGGTCAGGTGGCAGAGGTATGCGTTGGGGAACAGTTCGGGTCCAGTGATCACAATATCATTAGTTTCAATATAATTATGGAGAGGGACAAAACTGGACCTAGGGTTGAGATTTTTGATTGGAGAAAGGCTAACTTTGAGGAGATGCGAAAGGATTTAAAAGGAGTAAATTGGGACAGTTTGTTTTATGGGAAAGATGTGGAAGAGAAATGGAGTACATTTAAAGGTGAAATTTTAAGAGTACAGAATCTTTATGTCCCTGTTCGGTTGAAAGGAAATCGTAAAAATTGTAAAGAGCCATGGTTTTCAAGGGAAATTGGACACTTGGTTCGGAAAAAGGGGGAGATCTACAATAGTTATAGGCAGCATGGAGTAAATGAGGTGCTTGAGGAGTAAAAAGAATGTAAAAAGAATCTTAAGAAAGAAATTAGAAAAGCTAAAAGAAGATATGAGGTTGCTTTGGCAAGTAAGGTAAAAGTAAATCCGAAGGGTTTCTACCGCTATATTAATAGCAAAAGGATAACGAGGGATAAAATTGGTCCATTAGAGAGTCAGAGTGGCCAACTATCTGCAGAGCCAAAAGAGATGGGGGAGATATTGAACAGTTTCTTTTCTTCGGTATTCACCAAGGAGAAGGATATTGAATTATGTGATGTAAGGGAAACAAGTAGAGTAGCTATGGAAACTATGAGGATCAAAGAAGAGGAAGTACTGACACTTTTGAGAAATATAAAAGTGGATAAGTCTCCAGGTCCGGACAGGATATTCCCTAGGACATTGAGGGAAGTTAGTGTAGAAAGAGCAGGGGCTATGGCAGAAATATTTCAAATGTCATTAGAAACGGGAATAGTGCCGGAGGATTGGCGTACTACGCATGTTGTTCCATTGTTTAAAAAGGGGTCTAAGAGTAAACCTAGCAATTATAGACCTGTTAGTTTGACGTCAGTGGTGGGCAAATTAATGGAAAGAATACTTAGAGATAATATATATAAGCATCTGGATAAACAGGGTCTGATTAGGAACAGTCAACATGGATTTGTGCCTGGAAGGTCATGTTTAACTATATCTTCTTGAATTTTTTGAAGATGTTACTCGGGAAATTGATGAGGGTAAAGCAGTGGATGTTGTGTATATGGACTTCAGTAAGGCCTTTGACAAGGTTCCTCATGGAAGGTTGGTTAAGAAGGTTCAATGGTTGGGTATTAATGGTGGAGTAGCAAGATGGATTCAACAGTGGCTGAATGGGAGATGCCAGAGAGTAATGGTGGATGGTTGTTTGTCAGGTTGGAGGCCAGTGACGAGTGGGGTGCCACAGGGATCTGTGTTGGGTCCACTGTTGTTTGTCATGTACATCAATGATCTGGACGATGGTGTGGTAAATTGGATTAGTAAGTATGCAGATGATACTAAGATAGGTGGGGTTGCGGGTAATGAAGTAGTGTTTCAAAGTCCACAGAGAGATTTATGCCAGTTGGAAGAGTGGGCTGAAAGATGGCAGATGGAGTTTAATGCTGATAAGTGTGAGGTGCTACATCTTGGCAGGACAAATCAAAATAGGACGTACATGGTAAATGGTAGGGAATTGAAGAATGTAGGTGAACAGAGGGATCTGGGAATAACTGTGCACAGTTCCATGAAAGTGGAATCTCATGTAGATAGGGTGGTAAAGAAAGCTTTTGGTGTGCTGGCCTTTATAAATCAGAGCATTGAGTATAGAAGTTGGGATGTAATGTTAAAATTGTACAAGGCATTGGTGAGGCCAATTCTGGAGTATGGTGTACAATTTTGGTCGCCTAATTATAGGAAGGATGTCAACAAAATAGAGAGAGTACAGAGGAGATTTACTAGAATGTTGCCTGGGTTTCAGCAACTAAGTTACAGAGAAAGGTTGAACAAGTTAGGGCTTTATTCTTTGGAGCGCAGAAGGTTAAGGGGGGACTTGATAGAGGTTTTTAAAATGATGAGAGGGATAGACAGAGTTGACGTGGAAAAGCTTTTCCCACTGAGAGTAGGGAAGATTCAAACAAGGGGACATGACTTGAGAATTAAGGGACTGTAGTTTAGGGGTAACATGAGGGGGAACTTCTTTACTCAGAGAGTGGTAACTGTGTGGAATGAGCTTCCAGTGAAGGTGGTGGAGGCAGGTTCGTTTTTATCATTTAAAAATAAATTGGATAGTTATATGGATGGGAAAAGAATGGAGGGTTATGGTCTGAGCGCAGGTATATGGGACTAGGGGAGATTATGTGTTCGGCACGGACTAGAGGGGTCGAGATGGCCTGTTTCCGTGCTGTAATTGTTATATGTTATATATATGTTATATATGTGTCATTTATTTCGGAAAAAAAATGTGTTTATTCTTTTATATACTCATAGCCCTGCGGGTTATTTAATATGTGTGAGTTGAATCTCCAAAAAGGTTTTATACCCGGCATTCCCTCAATTTTAAGTATAAAAGTCAATGGTAAATGATCAGAAATAATAACATATAACTTACAACATATAACAATTACAGCACGGAAACAGGCCCTCGGCCCTGCAAGTCCGTGCCGAACAACTTTTTTGCCTTAGTCGCACCTGCCTGCACTCATACCATAACCCTCCATTCCCTACTCATCCATATGCCTATCCAATTTATTTTTAAATGATACCAACGAACCTGCCTCCACCACTTCCACTGTAAGCTCATTCCACACCGCTACCACTCTCTGAGTAAAGAAGTTCCCCCTCATGTTACCCCTAAACTTCTGTCCCTTAATTCTGAAGTCATGTCCTCTTGTTTGAATCTTCCCTATTCTCAAAGGGAAAAGCTGATCCACATCAATTCTGTCTATCTCTCTCATCATATTAAAGACCTCTATCAAGTCCCCCCTTGACCTTCCGCGCTCCAGAGAATAAAGACCTAACTTATTCAACCATTCTCTGTAACTTAGTTGTTGAAACCCAGGCAACAGTCTAGTAAATCTCCTCTGTATTTTGTTGACATCCTTCCTATAATTGGGCGACCAAAATTGTACACCATACTCCAGATTTGGTCTCACCAATGCCTTGTACAATTTTAACATTACATCCCAGCTTCTATACTCAATGCTCTGATTTATAAAGGCCAGCATACCAAAAGCTTTCTTTACCACGCTATCTATATGAGATTCCACCTTCAAGGAACTATGCACGGTTATTCCCAGATCCCTCTGTTCAACTGTATTCTTCAATTCCCTACCATTTACCATGTACGTCCTATTTTGATGTGTCCTGCCAAGGTGTAGCACCTCACATTTATCTCACATTAAACTCCATCTGCCATCTTTCAGCCCATTCTTCCAAATGGCCTAAATCACTCTGTAGACTGTGGAAATCCTCTTCATTATCCACAACACCCCCTATCTCGGTATCATCTGCATACTTACTAATCCAAATTACCACACCTTCATCCAGATCATTGATGTACATGACCCAACACAGATCCCTGAGGCACCACACTAGTCACCTGCCTCCAACCCGACAAACAGCCATCCACCATTACCCTCTGGCGTCTCCCATTCAGCCACTGTTGAATCCATCTTGCTGCTCCTGCATTTATACCCAACAGTTGAACCTTCTTAACCAACCTTCCATGAGGAACCTTGTCAAAGGCCTTACTAAAGTCCATATAGACTTTATATAGCCATATAGCCTGTTAGTTTGAATTCAGTGGTGGGCAAATTAATGGAAAAGACACTTAGAGAAAATATATATATAAGCATCTGGATAAACAGGGTCAGCATGGATTTGTGCCTGGAAGGTCATGTTTGACTAATCTTCTTGAATTTTTTGAAGAGGTAATAAGTAAATGAGGTGCTTGAGGAGTATAAGGAATGTAAAAAGAATCTTAAGAAAGACATTAGAAAAGCTAAAAGAAGATATGGGGTTGCTTTCGCAAGTAAGGTGAAAGTAAATCCAAAGGGTTTCTACAACTATATTAATAGCAAAAGGATAACGAGGGATAAAATTGGTCCATTGGAGAGACAGAATGGACAGCTATCTGCAGAGCCAAAAGAGATGGGGGAGATATTGAACAATTTCTTTTCTTCGGTATTCACCAAGGAGAAGGATATTGAATTATGTGAGGTAAGGGAAACTAGTAGAGTAGCTATGGATACTATGAGTTTCAAAGTAAAAGATGTACTGACACTTTTGAAAAATATAAAAGTGGATAAGTCTCCAGGTCCAGACAGGATATTCCCTAGGACATTGAGCGAAGTTAGTGTAGAAATAGCCGGGCTATGACAGAAATATTTCAAATGCCATTAGAAACGGGAATAGTCCCCGAGGATTGGCGTACTGCGCATGTTGTTCCATTGTTTAAAAAGGGTTCTAAGAGTAAACCTAGCAATTATAGACCTGTTTGTTTGACTTCAGTGGTGGGCAAATTAATGGAAAAGATAATTAGAGATAATATATATAAGCATCTGGATAAACAGGGTCTGATTAGGAACAGTCAACATGGATTTGTGCCTGGAAGGTCATGTTTGACTAATCTTCTTGAATTTTTTGAAGAGGTTACTAGGGACATTGACGTGGGTAAAGCAGTGGATGTTGTCTATATGGACTTTAGTAAGGCCTTTGACAAGGTTCCTCATGGAAGGTTGGTTAAGAAGGTTCAACTGTTGGGTATAAATGCAGGAATAGCAAGATGGGTTCAACAGTGGCTGAATGGGAGAAGCCAGAGGGTAATGGTGGATGGCTGTTTGTCGGTTTGGAGGCAGGTGACTAGTGGGGTGCCTCAGGGATCTGTGTTGGGTCCTTTGTTGTTTGTCATGTACATCAATGAACTGGATGAAGGGGTGATAAATTGGATTAGTAAGTATGCAGATGATACCAAGATAGGGGGTGTTGTGGATAATGAAGAGGATTTCCAAAGTGTACAGAGTGATTTAGGTCATTTGGAAAAATCGGTTGAAAGATGGCAGATGGAGTTTAATGCTGATAAATGTGAGGTGCTACACCTTGGCCGGACAAATCAAAATAGGACGTACATGGTAAATGGTAGGGAATTGAAGAATATAGTTGAACAGAGGGATCTGGGAATAACCGTGCATAGTTCCTTGAAGGTGGAATCTCATATAGATAGGGTGGTAAAGAAAGCTTTTGGTATGCTAGCCTTTATAAATCAGAGCATTGAGTATAGAAGCTGGGATGTAATGTTGAAATTGTACAAGGCATTGGTGAGACCAAATCTGGAGTATGGTGTACAATTTTGGTCGCCCAATTAGAGGAAGGATGTCAACAAAATAGAGAGAGTACTGATGAGATTTACTAGAATGATGCCTGGGTTTCAACAACTAAGTTACAGAGATAGGTTGAATAAGTTAGGTCTTTATTCTCTGGAGCGCTGAAGGTTAAGGGGGGACTTGATAGAGGTCTTTAAAATGATGAGAGGGATAGACAGAGTTGATGTGGACAAGCTTTTCCCTTTGAGAATAGGGAAGATTCAAACAAGAGGACATGACTTCAGAATTAAGGGACAGAAGTTTAGGGGTAACATGAGGGGGAACTTCTTTACTCAGAGAGTGGTAGCGGTGTGGAATGAGCTTCCAGTGGAAGTGGTGGCGGCAGGTTCGTTGGTATCATTTAAAAATAAATTGGATAGGCATATGGATGAGAAGGGAATGGAGGGTTATGGTTTGAGTGCAGGCAGGTGGGACTAAGGGAAAAAAAGTTGTTCGGCACGGACTTGCCTGTTTCCGTGCTGTAATTGTTATATGGTTATATATGGTTAAGCAGAAAGCAGAAATGCTAACCTGAGGTTGCACCCAATCAGCTGCTTCCTCTAGTCTGCTTCCACCAATCAGCGGGTTCCACCAGAACCCTCCCTATGGAGTGTGGAAAGTTACAGATTTCTGTAAGCCCTGATCCTCCTCCACTCGCTCCAACGATCCCGGGCCTCTGTAAAAGCAAGCCCCGCGCTCGATTTATATACTCACAGCCCTGGCCCTCCTCCACTCGCTCCAACAATCCCGGGCCTCTGTAAAAGCAAGCCCAGCGCTCGATTTATGTAATCACAGCCCTGACCCTCCTCCACGCGCTCCAACAATCCCATGCCTCTGTAAAAGCAAGCCGCGCGCTCGGTTTATATACTCACAGCCCTGACCCTCCTCCACTCGCTCCAACAATCCCGGGCCTCTGTAAAAGCAAGCCCCGCGCTTGATTTATATACTCACAGCCCTGACCCTCCTCCACTCGCTCAAACGATCCAGGGCCTCTGTAAAAGCAAGCCCCGCGCTCGATTTATATACTCTCAGCCCTGACCCTCGTCCACTCGCTCCAACAATCCCGGGCCTCTGTAAAAGCAAGCCCCGCGCTCGAGTTAAAAACTCCCCCCATTATTATATTTTGATAATTATGCTCTGCGATTAAATCTATTATTTTCTTTAAAAATTGTGGGTTATCAAAATTAGGCGCGTAAATATTTATCATAGTTAATGGTGTATTGTAAATTTCTCCCGTGACTATAACGTATCTTCCCTCTTTATCAGATATGGATTTCTTTAATTTAAAAGGTATACCCTTCCGAATTATAATGGCCGTGCCTCTTGCTTTAGAGGTGAATGAGGAGTAATAGGATAGACCTATCCAGTTTGCCCTTAATCTGATCTGAGTTTGTTGTTTCAAATGTGTCTCTTGCAGGAAAGCAATATCCATATTTAATGATTTTAATTGTGCCAGAATTTTACCCCTCTTAATTGACTCGTTCGCACCTCTGATGTCCCAACTACAGAAAGTGAGACCCCCGATATTTGTTCGACTATTATCTTGCATTGGCTATTATTACCAGACTGTATGATTCATGTGATGCAGCCAAGTACCTCGGGATCCCGATTCCAGAGTAGTCCTTCATAATTTCTGCAGTAGTTTTACATCTCCTGACACTATTAAACATAATTAAGGGAAAGAGAAAAACATAACATAATGTGTACATAAACATTGTTAAACCATGCAACACATAATTGTGAATAAACAAAAAAAGTGAGTGTAAGTTATCAAAAAAGCGATATCTTACAAAAAAGCCACCAATTAGGATTGTTTTTAAATTGACCTCCGTCGATGGAATTATGCACTGGGCCTTACCCCCCTATTAAAGTGTGACCCAACGTTAGTCGGTTCCCTCTAGTTGTAACCAAAATTATCATATCAGGTCAATTAATAGCTGAACAGTTTAAAATAGAATAAAAGAGAAGCTAGAAGATTTGGACTAAAATAAAAGTAATTATGGGTTAAATTACCTCGTCAATAATTACACTTTTCATTAACCTGTATGTTAGTTAATTCATAATTAGTATTTAAAATATATGTCTAACCTCCCCCATCCTTCCTGCTATATAGTTAGCCGTGTTAGTATAGTACATTACGCCTTTAACGTTAGTTGAGTTTATTGCGCGTAAGTAGTTAATTAGGTAGTTAGTTATATGTTATATATGTAAATAATAGGTCATATAGTGTTGGACAGATGCATCATATCATGGCCATTTCAAAAGGGGACAGTCTCATAGTTGTCAGGGCTGAAGGGCTTGGCAACGAGCCTGCGACCTTGAGCTTCCATCTGTGCTTTCATTTCAGAAATTTAATTCGGGCTGTGTTATTGAAAAACACATTCTTGCAAGATAAGCCTGTCTGGTAAGC
The DNA here is from genome assembly GCF_010909765.2 of Amblyraja radiata. Classification (NCBI taxonomy): domain Eukaryota; kingdom Metazoa; phylum Chordata; class Chondrichthyes; order Rajiformes; family Rajidae; genus Amblyraja; species Amblyraja radiata. Next base: position 90,935 of record NC_045989.1, read on the forward strand.
GTCTGAACAGTTCGAGTGTCTTAATTGAAACAGAGAAAACAAGTTCCACAGATAAAATGGCTATTATTCTGTTCCTCCTTGAATTCTGTTCCTTGAAATCTCCTGGACATATTTGCAAGCAGAGGTCCGTGAATGAGCGTTGCTTGCCGTTAAACGAAATTAGCATTTTCGATGGATAAATCACGCCATAATGAACTTCAGAATGTCCATATAAAATACTGCTTGCCCTTTTAAACTCGCGTCTTTTTGCCTGAATTTCCGGAGGATAATCCCTGTAGAATCTTACGATATTATCAGCGAATGTAAGATTTTCTCCATAGGGTATCTTCTTTAATGGATTTTCCAAAGTTGAAATGTCTAGGAACTTTACTATGATTTATCTTGGCGAAGCACTAACATGTTTTTGGAAGCGACCCACTCGATGTGCCACATCTATCTTTGGTTTTTCTGGCAGTTTGAAAACATCTTTAAGTAGATTATTGATAAAATCACGCATTTGAAAGCCGTGTTCCGCACCCTCTTTAACTCCTAATATTCTCAGGTTTTGCCTTCTTGATCTGGACTCTAAATCTTGACATTTCTCATTCAGTTTATTCGTTAGCTCCCAATTCGTATCGTGTTGTTTTTTCGTGGCTCATCTGTTCCATTTCACCCTCCATCTCTTCCATCAATTTTTCCGTGTCTGTTAATTGCTTCAGCAGGGAGTCATGTTTATTGTTATAATCTCTCTGCATACTTTCCAATTCCTTCGCAGGCCTCGACTCCAAATCTTTAAACTGTTGGTTAGGGCTTCATAAAGCTCTTTTACTTCGCCGCAGCTATTATCAATTTTCTTAGAAAGATTGTCCTCCATAGTGGAGAAGTTGTTCTGAATTGTAGAGTTCATTTAGGCAAATTGCTTCTGAAGATCTTTAGTAATGTCTTTAATAATATTAGCTCTTACCGTTTCTTCCCAGCTTTTCATTTCTTTCTCCTTTGTATCACTTCTCGCAGCCATATAGCGTGTTGGTTGTTGAGGCTCCAGCTCTTCTTCCAAACTTTCAAAAGTGGGTTCAGAAGTGGTTTCAAGCTCATCCAAAGCTTTTTGGAGCTGGAGACTGATTGTAGTCTTCTTGGGTCCTCTCTGACCTCTTCTATTTTTCATCCGATTTTTACCGATAAAATCGTTTTAAATCCCGAATCCACCGGCACCGTTTGATGGAATCAGTACCCTCGACGTTCAGCAATCCCGTTAAGAGTTTATAAATCGATCCTGGCATGGGAGTCGACTTTAAACACGATTTGTCTGGAGGAGAGCTCAGTGCAGCTGCCTTCACTGCTTCATAGCAGCCACCGGAAGTCGTTAGCCAGACATTCTAAAGTGGAATTGTTAAATTAATTGAATGGAGCAGAGCGTCGGAGCTTGACATTCCAGAACTTGATCAACATCTTTTACCGATAGAACAACATTTCCCCGTCCTGCAACATCAGGCATCTCTCACACGGACTCAACAACCCGGTTACCACCGTTGCACGGGAAACACTTTTGACATGGGATTCAGACTTATGAAGATAAGTCTGAAACTGGGAAATGTGAAGTGAAATCCGCATTTTACCACAAATGCCACCAGATGAGACTAGAAATGGAACCCACTGAAAGACAATCCAACTACACGAATCCACGGAGTGTACATCTCTTGCGTATCGCGCTTCCTGCAAATTAATTAAATCTTCCAAGTTCCAGATATCTTCAGCTCAATGAAGGTAAAACCAGTATCGATAATCATTGCTCGACAAAGTTGAGAACACAACCGTTATTTGTTTGCATGTGGTTCTACCACAATCATATCAGGTGAAAGAGGAGGTATTTATGGACGCAAGAGTCTCGGCATAAACAGTTGAATCCTTTGCGGAATTCATAGATTCATTAAGTCATACAGTATTGAAACGCCCAATGGCCCAACTTGCCCATGCCGACCAAGGTGTCCCATCTTATCTAGTTTCAGTTGCCTGCATGTAGCCCATATCCCTGTAAAGCTTTCTTATCCATATGCCTGTCGAAGTGTCTTTTTAAATACGTTTACAGTGCCAGCCACAACTACCTCCTTTGCAAGCTCGTTCCATAGAGCCACCTTTGTGCAAAAAGGTTGCCCCTCAGTTCCTATTAAATAATGCCCATCACACCACAAACCTGTGTCGTTTGGTTTTTGATTCCCTTACCCTGGGTAAAAAGACTTGATATCTATTCAACTCATGATTTTAAACGCATCTATAAGATTGTCGCCCAACCTCTTGTGCTCCAAGGAATAAAACGTTTGCTTGCCCAAATTCATCCTGTAGCTCAGGCCCTCAAGTCCTGATAACATTCTCACCAATCTTCTCTTCATTTATTTATTTTTGCTTAATAACATCCTTCCTATATAATGGTGACCAGAACTGAACACGTGCTCAAAATGTTGCCTCACCAATGCCATTTACAACTATAAGATAATGTCTCCACTTCTACATTGAAAATCCTGACTGATGAAGGCTAATGTACCGAAGGTTTTAATTACAACCCGTGGAATTACCTTCCTCGAACCGTGTACCTTTATTCTTGGTTACCTCTTCTTAACAACACCACCCATGCCCCGACAATTCGCTGACACCGTCCTGCCTTGGTGTAACTTCCCAAAATACAGCACCTCAGAATTATCAGCATTAAACTCCAGTGACCATTCCGCAGGCGTCTTGCCCAGCTGATCAGTAGGCTTCAGTAGTTTTGAAAACCATCTATGATACCAACCACTTTAGTGTCATCTGCAAACTTACTAATCATGATGTGTGCATTCTCACCCAAATAGCTGATATAAACCACAAACAGCACTGGTCGAGAGGCACGTCACTTGTCACGGGCCACCTGTCCAAATACAACCACCTGCTTCCTTTCATGAAGCTAATTCCATATCCATTTGGCGAGCTCTTCCTGGATCACACACAATCTAACTTCACATCATGCCAAACCTTATCAAATACATTGCTGAGCTCCATAGTGACAACGTCTACAGCCCTGTCCTTCACAGCCCTCCAGGTTATTTTCTCATAAATCCCAATCAATTACATAAAACGCGAAGTTCCACTTACAAAACGTTTCTGATTCTCCCCAATCAGTCCCAGTTTATCGCAACACATGTATATAACCATATAACCATATAACCATATAACAATTACAGCACGGAAACAGGCCATCTCGGCCCTACAAGTCCGTGCCGAACAACTTTTTTCCCTTAGTCCCACCTGCCTGCACTCATACCATAACCCTCCATTCCCTTCTCATCCATATGCCTATCCAATTTATTTTTAAATTATACCAACGAACCTGCCGCCACCACTTCCACTGGAAGCTCATTCCACACCGCTACCACTCTCTGAGTAAAGAAGTTCCCCCTCATGTTACCCCTAAACTTCTGTCCCTTAATTCTGAAGGCATGTCCTCTTGTTTGAAACTTCCCTATTCTCAAAGGCAAAAGCTTGTCCACATCAACTCTGTCTATCCCTCTCATCATTTTAAAGACCTCTATCAAGTCCCCCCTTAACCTTCTGCGCTCCAGAGAAGAAAGACCTAACTTATTCAAACTATCTCTGTAACTTAGTTGTTGAAACCCAGGCAACATTCTAGTAAATCTCCTCAGTACTCTCTCTATTTTGTTGACATCCTTCCTATAATTGGGCGACCAAAATTGTACACCATACTCCAGATTTGGTCTCACCAATGCCTTGTACAATTTTCACATTACATCCCAGCTTCTATACTCAATGCTCTGATTTATAAAGGCTAGCATACCAAACGCTTTCTTTACCACCCTATCTATATGAGATTCCACCTTCAAGGAACTATGCACGGTTATTCCCAGATCCCTCTGTTCAACTATATTCTTCAATTCCCTACCATTTACCATGTACGTCCTATTTTGATTTGTCCTGCCAAGGTGTAGCACCTCACATTTAGCAGCATTAAACTCCATCTGCCATCTTTCAGCCCATTTTTCCAAATGGCCTAAATCACTCTGTAGACTTTGGAAATCCTCTTCATTATCCACAACACCCCCTATCTTGGTATCATCTGCATACTTACTAATACAATTTACCACCCCTTCATCCAGATCATTGATGTACATGACAAACAACAAAGGACCCAACACAGATCCCTGAGCCACCCCACTAGTCACCAGCCTCCAACCCGACAAACAGCCATCCACCATTACCCTCGGGCTTCTCCCATTCAGCCACTGTTGAATCAATCTTGCTATTCCTACATGTATACCCAACAGTTGAACCTTCTTAACCAACCTTCCATGAGGAACCTTGTCAAAGGCCTTACTAAAGTCCATATAGACAACATCCACTGCTTTACCCTCGTCAATTTCCCTAGTAACCTCTTCAAAAAATTCAAGAAGATTAGTCAAACATGACCTTCCAGGCTTATCTTATCCCCTTATCTTATCTTATCTCTTATCCCCTTACCTCCAATCCACTCCAGTAGCTGACCGACCACATGTTTTCGGCTCATTTATCTATAGTTTCCAGGTTTCTTCTTTCAGCCCCTCTTAAACAGCCTCCATGAGCCAACCTTTAGACATTCGGCGCCTCACCCGTGTCTAAGGATGATTCATATATCTGTGCCAGGACACTCGCAATTTCTTCTCTAGCTTCCCACAGCATCATCGGACATATCCAATCCGGCCCGTGAGACTGATCTATCTTGAACTAACCATGTTGATTTCGTACAATATTAGTCTGAAACGCTATAATCTTCCATGAATGTTTTTATTCCTGGGCCATGCTGCAGTGCTTGAAAACATATATTTGATAGTGTGTTATTTTCAGGGTATCTGTGAGTTTATTTCCTCGGCTTGAACATATGTCCCACAATGGCTATCTACAACCATGCAGCCACGAGTGGTGGAAGGGCTGAGCATTTAGTATCATGATGCTGAATACAGCAGTGCGGTTGCAAAGGTGCATGCAAGGTGACATGGACAGATGGGTCTGATCGCGTTTGAAAGGACAACCCCCATTACTGGAAGAATCTGCTGTGATTCGATTTGCAGTATTCGGGATTTTGCAATTAAATTCCCGAACTGAAATAATTTGTCCCACAGGGATTTCACTCGATTATCGTCATCTGTTTTTCACATTTACTTAAAAAAAACCAAGGTCTTAATTTCCCCGTAGAGATCGGAAAGAATTTAAAAAGCTCTGGAGATACACGGCTTCAATGTTTCATTCGGTGAGATTACTCGCAGTCTAAAGGGACACGTTGCTTCACATACAGGATGGCGCACAATTATTACAACGTCGACAAAGTACTGTACGTGATCATTGCTGTCATTGGTGTTCCCGGTAAGTCAGGACAACAATACGTGTGGAACTGTGCGAATTCATTGAGAGGGCAACACGACCACAGCTAAAGAAACAATTCGTTGCTTTCTTCAGATGTGAGATATAAATAATTCCGCGGATACGTAAGGGAACCTTCAGAAAACGAGAATTTAAAGGAAATCACCATTCCCATTACATGAGACAGTAGTAAATGAGATATGAGAGTCCTGAATTAGTCTGTTACATTCGACGATGGAATGATTCCTGCAGATTAGGCCACCCGACAGTTTAATGAATGAGGGGAGAAGAGAATAGAAGGGATTACAGACTGTTAGCCTAACATTAGTTATGTGCAAGATTGTACAGTAGTGTATATATATGTGAAAATGAAACGAATAAAATACATTAAAGTAAACGAGGATTCAAAGAAGTGGAGATCGCGTTTGTGAAAGCTACTGAAAGTCGGGTTGCCTAATCTGCAGGAATCATTCCATCATCGAAGTTCATAAGCAAGAACTCGTGAAACTCACTAATTGGACTTTCAAAACGACTTATACGAGGGATGCTGTATGTAAATTAAAGCACCTCGGAGTTCGGGAAATATGTTAGCATGAATTGTCAATTGCTGACGAGTGGAATCAGTGATTAGATTTAAGTTTATTATTGTTTTGTGTACAGAGGCACAGTGAAAAACTTAGTTTTGCATGGTAACTAAAAATGTCACGTAATACTATACACAAATATAATCAATTCAAACTTAAGTACAATAAATAGAGCAAGGGAAGACACAAATTTCAGAAAGTAGTTCAGAGCATTGTAACATAGCATTCAGACAACAGATTACATTCTATTTGGAATACTTTTGGAGGACCAAGAACCAAGAAAGCAAGAAACATATCTGTTTCAAGGCAGAGTTGGCAATGGGGTTGAGGTGAATCGTATGCGGATGGAATCGTGGCTTATGGAAAGCCAATTCAGAAGCCTGGTAACAGAGGGGAAGATCTGTTCCTGAATCTGCTGGTGTGCGCTTTTAAGCTCCTGTACCTCTGTCCAACGAGAGCTGCCTCAATTGGGAGGTATTAACGGCAACGATGGATTGGACAAACTTTGATTGTTTTCTCTGGAACGAACGAGGTTGATCCGATAGAAAAATATATAATTATGGGAGGCATAGATAGGGTAGAGTGTCGTAATCTTTTTTTCCAACGTGGAATGTCGAAAAATGGAGGGCATAGGTTTAAGATAAGAGAAGTAAAGTGTAAAGATGTGGAGGATGTCTTTTTTAAAAATTATACTGCACACATAGGGGGTGGTTGGTGCCTAGAATGCGCTAACAAGGGTGATGGTGGCGGCAGATACGATAGTGGACTTTAAGAAGCTTTTAGATAGCACATGCACATGGAGGGAATTGAGGATATGGATCATGTGGAAGCAGATGAGATGCCTTTATCTTGACAGCATGTTGGTTGCGGACATTATGTGCTAAAGGGGCTGTTTCTTTGTTGTTCCTTTCTATGTTCCATGAAACTGGGCGGAAAGTGAATTCTGAGGTGGTTAAAACAAGCTGGCAAGACTTTGTAGACAAACTGGGGATGCAATGTTTAGTTTATAGAAAAATGAATGGCATAGGATTTTCATTGCCACAATTTGTTGGGGACCATTGCCACTTTAATTGGTCGAAGTGTCCTCCTATACTGGTAAATAATGTTACAGCTGCAACTGCATCAAGCCGTTAGGGGGACAAGTAGCCAGTGGGACTACAACACATTGAATTTGTATAACTATGATGAGGATTTCCTGCTGCAATATTGTTGGGCTATGGTGAAAACTTACCTGGAGTCAAAGGGGAGATCAAGGTTCAAGGTTCAGATGTGCCGGAGAGGCAGAGCGATCTGAATACGGAGGTTTTGTCATACTTTATGCGATTGGGTGAATAATGCCCGTATTCACCTGAGTGTAGAAACACTGAGGAGATCTCATTATAATAGTGTATGGAATAGCCGTGGCAGTGGCCATGCAGTTCTGGTTCTGTTCATTACTCTGAATAGTTCGGAAGTAGGGAATTAACTGGAGGACAACAAGAGAACCGGTGACCATATGCCTCTGGTAGCCTCCTTATTGTAGAATAGCTCGCCGAGGTGGGTCATGAGCTGGAGAGCGTCCAGTGAATCCGAAGCTGTTTATTGATGCTGAGTGTGCATGCTGGGAGACTTGCCTTATAACTGCCCCCGTCTCCTGCTGACTATTGCAGATCAAGTGCGATCCACCTGAAGCTTTCCCCGTCTATTTTCAGACACGGGGCTTCCAGAAGTACGTTAATACCAGTGGATAGACACAAAATGTAGGAGTAACTTAGCGGGTCAGACTTTTCTTCATAAGTAATAGCTGACGTTTCGGGTCAACCCTTCTTCAGAGTGAGAGTCAGGGGAAAGGGAAACGTAATATATAGACGGTGATGTAGAGATATATAGACAAATGAACGAAGGATATGTAAAATGTAACGGTGATAAAGGAAACAGGCCATTGTTTGCTGTTTGTTGGGTGAGAACTAGTACAGGCAATGAGACTCAACAAGACCACTTTGAATCTGGTACAATGTGGGTAGGGGAGGGATGGAGAGAGAGGGAGTGCCGGGGTTACTTGTAGTTAGAGAAATCAATATCATACCAATGGGTTGTAAGCTCTCCAAGCGAAATATGAGTTGCTGTTCCTCCAATTTGCGTTTTGCCTCACTCTGACAATGGAGGAGGACTAGGACAGAAAGGTCAGTGTGCGAATGGGAGGGGGAGTTAAAGTGCTGAGCAACAGGGAGATCAGGTAGATTTAGGCGGACTGAGCGGAGGTGTTCAGCGAAACGATCGCCCAGTCTACGTTTCGGCTCGCCGATGTATTATGATCCACACATTGAACAAAGGATACATTAGATGAGGTTGGAGGAGGTGCAAGTGACCCTCCGTATCACCTGAAGGACCTGTCGGTGTCCCTGGACGAGGGAGAAGGTTTAGAGACAGGTGTAGCAGCTCCCGCGGTTGCAGGAGAATGTACATGTGGAGGGGGTGGTTTTGGTGCAAAGGGATGAGTTAACCAGGGATTTTCGGAGGAAACGGAAAGGGGTGGTGATGGGAAGATGTGACCGATGGTGCGATCCCGTTGGACGTGGCGAAATGTCGGAGGATCATGTGTTGTATGCGACGGCTGGTGGGGAGACAGCGGCCCCCTAGTCCTTACCTTTGTCAGAGTGAAGCTCAACGCAAATTGGAGGAACAGCATCTCATAATTCGCGTGGGCAGCTAACAGCCAAGTGTTGTGAATATTGATTCATCTAACTTCAACTAATCCCCGCATTATTTCTCTCTCCACCCCCCCCCCCCCACCCAAGGCGCATCAGCTTCTCGTGTCCGCCCCAAAACACAGCGAACAATGGCCTGTTTACATTAGCATCGTTAATTTTTGCATATCTTTCATGCATTTGTTCTATATCTCTCTACATCATCATCTAGATCTATCGTTTCCCCTTTCACCTAACTCTCAGTCTGAAGAAGGGTCTCGGCCCGAAACGTCATCTATTCCATTTATCCAGTGATGCTGTCTGACCCGCTAAGTTACTCCAGCTTTTTGTTTCTAACTTCTGTTTAAACCAGCATCTGCAGTTTCCTTCTCCACATCAATACCAGACCCGGGTCAAATCTGTAAAGAGGCTGTCAGCATGGATAGAGATTTAAACGCACCATTGGAGGGGCAAGAGGTGGAGGTGTTGCATTGCTTATCAAGGAAGATATTACAGCAATGCTTCGGCAGGATAGATTAGAGGGCTCGTCTAGGGAGGCTATTTGGGTGGAACTGAGAAATGGGAAAGGGGTAGCAACACTTATAGGGGTGTATTATAGACCGCCAAATGGGGAGCGAGAATTGGAAGAGCAAATATGTAAGGAGATTGCATATATTAGTAGTAAGCACAAGGTAGTGATTGTGGGAGATTTCAATTTTCCACACATAGACTGGGAAACACATTCTGTAAATGGGCTGGATGGGTTGGAGTTTGTAAAATGTGTGCAGGATAGTTTTTGCAGCAATACATAGAAGTACCTACTAGAGAAGGAGCGGTGCTGGACCTCCTGTTAGGAAATGAGACGGGTCAGGTGGCAGAGGTATGCGTTGGGGAACCGTTCGGGACCAGTGATCACAATACCATTAGTTTCAATATAATTATGGAGAGGGTCAGAACCGGACCTAGGGTTGTGATTTTTGATTGGAGAAAGGCTAACTTTGAGGAGACGCGAAAGGATTTAAAAGGAGTAAATTGGGACATTTTGTTTTATGGGAAAGATGTGGAACAGAAATGGAGTACATTTAAAGGTGACATTTTAAGAGTACACAATCTTTAAGTCCCTGTTCGGTTGAAAGGAAATAGTAAAAATCGGAAGAGCCATGGTTTTCAAGGGAAATTGGACACTTGGTTCTGAAAAAGAGGGAGATCTACAATAATTATAGGCATCATGGAGTAAATGAGGTGCTTGAGGAGTATAAAGAATGTAAAAAGAATCTTAAGAAATAAATTAGAAAAGCTAAAAGAAGATATGAGGTTGCTTTGGCAAGTAAGGTGAAAGAAAACCCAAAGGGTTTCTACAGCTATATTAATAGCAAAAGGATAACGAGGGATAAAATTGGTCCATTAGAGAGTCAGAGTGGACAGCTATCTGCAGAGCCAAAGGAGATGGGAGAGATATTGAACAATTTATTTTCTTCGGTATTCACCAAGGAGAAGGATATTAAATTATGTGAGGTAAGGGCAACAAGTAGAGTAGCTATGGAAACTATGAGATTCAAAGAAGAGGAAGTACTGACACTTTTGAGAAATATAAAAGTGGATACGTCTCCAGGTCCGGACAATATTCCCTAGGACATTGAGGGAAGTTAGTGTAGAAATAGCAGGGGCTATGACAGAAATATTTCAAATGTCATTAGAAACGGGAAAAGTGCCGGAGGATTGGCGTACTGCGCATGTTGTTCCATTGTTTAAAAAGGGGTCTAAGAGTAAACCTAGCAATTATAGACCTGTTAGTTTGACGTCAGTGGTGGGCAAATTAATGGAAAGGATACTTAGAGATAATATATATAAGCATCTGGATCAACAGGGTCTGATTAGGAACAGTCAACATGGAATTGTGCCTGGAAGGTCATGTTTGACTAATCTTCTTGAATATTTTGAAGAGGTTACTCGGGAAATTGATGAGGGTAAAGCAGTGGATGTTGTATATATGGACTTCAGTAAGGCATTTGTACAGGTTCCTCGTGGAAGGTTGGTTAAGAAGGTTCAATGGTTGGGTATTAATGGTGGAGTAGCAAGATGGATTCAATAGTGGCTGAATGGGAGATGCCAGAGAGTAATGGCGGATGGTTGTTTGTCAGGTTGGAGGCCAGTGACTAGTGGGGTGCCACAGGGATTTGTGTTGGGTCCACTGTTGTTTGTCATGTACATCAATGATCTGGATGATGGTGTGGTAAATTGGATTAGTAAGTATGCAGATGATACTAATATAGGTGGGGTTGCGGATAATGAAGTCGATTTTCAAAGTCTACAGAGAGATTTATGCCAGTTGGAAGAGTGGACTGAAAGATGGCAGATGGAGTTTAATGCTGATAAGTGTGAGGTGCTACATCTTGGCAGGACAAATCAAAATAGTACGTACATGGTAAATGGTAGGGAATTGACTAATGCAGGTGAACAGAGGGGTCTGGGAATAACTGTGCAGAGTTCCCTGAAAGTGGAATCTCATGTAGATAGGGTGGTAAAGAAAGCTTTTGGTGTGCTGGTCTTTATAAATCAGAGCATTGAGTATAGAAGTTGGGATGTAATGTTAAAATTGTACAAGGCATTGGTGAGGCCAATTCTGGAGTATGGGGTACAATTTTGGACGCCTAATTATAGGAAGGATGTCAACAAAATAGAGAGAGTACAGAGGAGATTTACTAGAATGTTGCCTGGGTTTCAGCAACTAAGTTACAGAGAAAGGTTGAACAAGTTAGGGCTTTATTCTTTGGAGCGCAGGAGGTTAAGGGGGGACTTGATAGAGGTCTTTAAAATGATGAGAGGGATAGACAGAGTTGACGTGGATAAGCTTTTCCCACTGAGAGTAGGGAAGATTCAAACAAGGGGACATGACTTGAGAATTAAAGGACAGAAGTTTAGGGGTAACATGAGGGGAAACTTCTTTACTCAGAGAGCGGTGGCTGTGTGGAATGAGCTTCCAGGGAAGGTGGTGGAGGCAGGTTTCGTTTTTATCATTTAAAAATAAATTGGATGGTTATATGGACGGGAAAGGAATGGAGGGTTATGGTCTGAGCGCAGGTATATGGGACTAGGGGAGAATACGTGTTCGGCACGGACTAGAAGGGTCGAGATGGCCTGTTTCCGTGCTGTAATTGTTATATGGTTATTATATGGTTATGTGTCTCGTCCATTCATTCATCCATCCATTCACACATTCATTCATTCTCCTCCTAGGAAAACACTATTACTCGGGGCCATTATCCTAGTCATTCCAAATGTTTCTTTTCACACAAAAGGGCTATTTATTGGACAAGTGGGGCTGTGTTTGTTTTTTTAATTTTTATTAGAAGTAATGTACATACATCTTAATCATGATATGCAACATTCTGCGTTTCGTGTACAACTTCTTTTTTTTAACTTCAAGCTATAATATAAAAAGAGAAAAGAGAAAGAAGCGAAGAGTGAGGATAGTAGTGAAGTATAATCCGCAGTAGTTGGCGTTAAATGAATGATGATGTTTAAGTAGACTGCGTGCTTGAAAATGTGAAAAAAAGAAGAGAAAAATGCCCCAAAGAGAAGAGGGCCTTAAGAAAAGAAAATAAATAAATAAAGAATCCAAAAAAAAAGGTAAATCTCAACAAAAAAGATTGATTCATAATGATTCACACCCATCACCTAGTTCTAAAACAATTACTTTCCAGGGTTGTGTTGCACCATATTACACTTGTAACAAATCAATGAAAGGTGACAATATTCTTAAGAAGTGCCCTTGATTTCCTGCTAGAACGAGTCTCATTTCCTCAAAATGTAATATGTCCGACATATTTGTAATCCACATTTTGAACTTTGAGATAGGAGCGTTATAACCCAATTTAAGTATGTTTTTTTGCCGTTATCAAACCATAGCTTAATATACATCTTTGAAATGTAGTTAGTTCAGAAAAGGCTTCCATTGCTCCGAAGATATTCCGTTCTGTATTTGGGTCCAGTATTAATTAAAATATTTTTGAAAAACGTTTTAAAATTTCGTTCCAAAATTTCTGAAGTTTTGCACGGGATACAAATGAGTGTGCTATTGTTCCCTATTTAGTTAGGCACTTATCACAGATGGGAGAGACATTTGGAAAATGATATTTAGTTTTGTTTTTGAGTAATATAATCTGTTTAAAATTTTAAATTGGATCAATGTGTGTCTAACGTTAATCGAACATTTATGTACATATAACAAATACTCTTCCCATCTGTCCTTGGAGATTTTGAAACATAGACATAGAAACATAGAACATAGGTGTAGGAGTAGGCCATTCGACCCTTCGAGCCTGCACCGCCATTTGATATGATCATGGCTGATCATCCAACTCAGTATCCCATCCTGCCTTCTCTCCATACCCCCTGATCCCTTTAGCCACAAGGGCCACATCTAACTCCCTCTTAAATATAGCCAATGAACTGGCCTCAACTACCTTCTGTGGCAGAGAATTCCACATATTCACCACTCTCTGTGTAAAAAATTATTTTCTCATCTCGGTCCTGAAATACTTCCCTCTTATCCTTAAACTGTGATCCCTAGTTCTGGACTTCCCCAACATCGGGAATAATCTTCCTGCATCTAGCATGTCCAACCCCTTAAGAATTTTGTAAGTTTCTATAAGATCCCCCCTCAATCTTCTGAATTCTAGCGTGTACAAGCCGAGTCTATCCAGTCTTTCTCCATATGAAAGTCCTGCCATCCCAAGAATCAGTCTGATGAACCTTCTCTGTACTCAGTATGGCAAGAATGTCTTTCCTCAGATTGGGAGACCAAAACTGTACGCAATACTCCAGGTGTGGTCTCACCAAGACCCTGTACAACTGCAATAGAACCTCCCTTCTCTTATACTCAAATATCTATTTCTATAGACAATTCTTGTTCCGATGTTTTTATTATACCTTCTGTCGAAGGTATATCTATATTTAAAATAGTATTATAAAAATACGATGTTAAGTGATCCAATTCAACCTGTCTATTCATGCCTTGCTCTGGAGGGTCCAACTTCAAATTTTGATAATCGTGTCCGTGTGTTTTCAAATAATCTCGGGTTTGTAAGTATCTAACACATTGGTTACTTTCCAAAATGTATTTAAGCTGTAAATCTTGGAATGGTAGGAGTTTTTCCTCTTCATACAAATCTTCCCAAGTCTTAATTCCTAATCGTTCTGTTGGGCTGTGTTTGGGATAGTATTTAAATTAAGCATATAACCATATAACAATCACAGCACGGAAACAGGCCATCTCGGCCCTACAATTCCGTGCCGAACAACTGTTTTCCATTAGTCCCACCTGCCTGCACTCATACCATAACCCTCCATTCCCTTCTCATCCATATGCCTATCCAATTTATTTTAAAATTATACCAACGAACCTACCGCCACCACTTCCACTGGAAGCTCATTCTACACCGCTACCACTCTCTGAGTAAAGACGTTCCCCCTCATGTTACCCCTAAACTTCTGTCCCTTAATTCTGAAGTCATGTCCTCGTGTTTGAATCTTCCCTATTCTCAAAGGGAAAAGCTTGTCCACATCAACTCTGTCTATCCCTCTCATCATTTTAAAGACCTCTATCAAGTCCCCCCTTAACCTTCTGCGCACCAGAGAATAAAGACCTAACTTATTCAACCTATCCCTGTAACTTAGTTGTTGAAACCCAGGCAACGTTCTAGTAAAACTCTAGTAAAAATTGACTCGATTCTGACCTCAACTATTTTGCCCGACAATATTGAGCCTGTGGTCAACTCATTGATTACAAGTTGAACCATGTGCATTGTCCTCCCTTCTATTTCCGCAGTGAATATCGTGGCGATTGTGATCCTGTCCCGGGGAAAGTGCGGCCTCTCCACTTGCACCACTCGCTACCTGGTGGCCATGGCAGCCGGCGATCTACTGGTCATCATCAACGAGGTCATTTTGTTTCGTATCAACATACATTATTTCCCGTGGTGTTTCCTGCATCTCACCCCCATTTGCAGCCTCACCCAGATACTGACCAACTCATCCACAAACCTCTCTGTCTGGTTTACCGTCGCTTTCACTTTTGATCGATTTGTTGCCATTTGCTCCCAGAAACTGAAAACAAAATATTGCAATGGGAAAATATCGGCCGTAATTATATCCGTAATCAGCATTTTCATCTGTCTGAAAAATGTTCCCCATTACTTCACTCAGGAAGCTTATATAGTCATCGACAATGTACCGTGGGGCTGCCGTCTGAGGGCATATATTTCCGAACAAGTCGTGTGGTTGGCATGGGACTGGTTCGCCACTTTCTTATCTCCGTTGCTCCCTTTCGCTATAATCATACTGCTCAACGCTCTGACAGTCCGCCACATTTTAGTGGCCAACAGGGCCCGTAATCGATTGATGGGTCAGAACAAGGGGGAGAACCGCAGTGACCCGGAGATGGAGAGCAGGAGGAGGTCTATCATTCTACTTTTCGCTCTCTCTGCTACCTTCATACTGCTCTGGCTGACGACCGTAATAAACTTCTTCTATTCTCAGGCTAAAGGACCAGGAAGAGAAGGGAACGAGGCGGAATTTATCTTTAACAATGTCGGCCATTTGTTGAGAAATCTCAGCTGTTGCACGAACACGTTTATTTATGCGGCGACCCAGACCAAATTCAGGGAGCAGGTGAAGAATGCGGTGACATATCCGGTCACTGCCGGAATCCTCTTCTTTAGGAAAGTTAACCATTGACCGCGGTGTCCGGTAGCTGCGATGGGTCCGGTCTTGCCGCCTGCCTCCGCCGTGTGGCCCATTGCTGGTCATTGCCCAGTGCTCCGTGCTGAGACCATTACAGTGCCCGCTCCGCCGAGCGGCCCACTGCGGAAAGAGAAGGGAGGACAATGCGCAAGGCTCAACTCGTAATCAATGAGTTGACCACAGGCTCAATTGAGCGGGCACTGTAATGGCCTCAGCACGGAGCTCTGGGCAGTGGCCCAGAGCTCCGTGCTGAGGCCATTACAGTGCCCGCTCAATTGAGCCTGTGGTCAACTCATTGATTACGATTTGAGCCTTGCGCATTGTCCTCCCTTGTCTTTCCGCCGTGAATATCGTGGCGATTGTCATCCTGTCCCGGGGAAAGTGCGGCCTCTCCACCTGCACCACTCGCTACCTGGTGGCCATGGCAGCCGGCGAACTACTGGTCATCATCAACGAGGTCCCAGTGCCCAATTCATTGTCCTCATCGTTTCCAACCAGGACCCGAGGACAATGACTTGGACCTCTAAACCCGGTCGCTGATCCTCTCTTCTCAATGAAGAAGCCATTCACCACAAAGACCCTTGGTTTCATAGAGTCAGAGGAAATATGTTAAGGCCCTTTGGCACACTGTACTCGGGCCCAGCATCCGTTGCCTATCGATGCTCATTTCCGTCCTTAACCAGGCTATTACTAGTCCATACCAGGGCGTTCCAGATGCTTTCCTGAATTGGTTTTAAGTGAGAATTCCGCATTCTACCACATTGAGATGCTCTCTTACCAGAGTTTATTAAGCCTTGGGGTAAAACGATGTTAAACTTAAACCAGTTCTTAATCGTCCATCACTTACAATAGCCGTACGCATGTAGTTACAAATAGTTCCATAGAAGGGGAAATTAATATGCACTTTTTTTCTGCGCCAATTAATTTGACATTTAATTGACAATTAATTTTATATTGCAGGTAGATGGGACTAGGTGAGAATACGTGTTCGGCACGGACTAGAAGGGCCGAGATGGTCTGTTCCCGTGCTGTAATTGTTATATGGTTATATGGTTATATATGGACACATTTCAAGTAGCTGACTCGCAAACACTGTCCACGTGAAGGGAAACAAACGTCCAACAATCGATGTACACAACGGAACTGCTCCATCCTAGGCTCACCTGCTGCTGATTATCTTCTGCCTCTTTTCCACAATCCACATATCCTGCCTCCCTACTGATATTCAGGACTGCACGCAGGCCCTCTCCTAGATGAACTGAGGCCCGGGCCAATTTCAATTTTAGATGCCTCCAAATCAAGATCCCTTTTAAGCAGTCAAGCATGAAGCTCAAGTCAATTGGTACTCGATGCCCCCCTCCCCCCCCCCCTCCCACCCCCACCCCCCCCCCCCCCACCCACCCTCGCGAAGTTCTCCGGCCCCTGATAAAAACTTATTTGCACAGTTTTACTCTTAACTATTCCATGTCCGGCTAAAGGAAGACAAATAGCCTTACTTGATGGAAATATATGAAAGTATGAAAGGCGTCGATAGCGTAGACATTCAGAACCATTGGAAATGGAAACCAAGGTGGACACGTTAAAGGGTGGAGGACATAGCTTTAAGGTAAGAGGGAAACAGATTAACGGGGCACGCAGTGCCTAGAACGCACTGCGTGCGAAAGTGGCGTTTAAGTGTATTTTAGACAGGTACGTGGATGTGTTGAGAATGGAGGAGTCCGCATCATGTGTGGGCAGTTGAGGGCAGCTTATTTGGTAGTGTGGGTCGATTCATAGAAACATAGAAACATAGAAAGTAGGTGCGAGAGTAGACCACCAGGTCCGTCGAGCCCGCACCGCCATTCGCTCATGGCTGAACACTAAACAGACACACTTACCCACAAACAGTAGACACAAGACACAGAACACAAGACACTACCCTCCCCTTTATACCGCTATCACCCCTCTCCACCCCAAGAACCGCGTGATCTCCTGGGGGAGGCAAAAAACCGGATAAAAACCCAGGTCCAATTCGGGAAAAAAAATCCGGGAAATTCCTCTCCGACCCCAATCCAGGCGACCGACACTTGTCCAGGAGATCACTCAGGTCTTACTATACTAACCATACCTAGGTCCATATCCCTGCCCTCTCCCCGTAGCCCCTTATCCCCTCGGCAGCTAAAAAACCATCTATTTTAGACTTAAATATATTTAACGTTTCTGCTTCCACTGCTCCCTGGGGCAGTGAATTCCATAAATTAACCACCCTCTTGGTGAAGAAGTTCTTCCTCATCTCAGTTTTAAAATAGCCCCCCCTTATTCTGCAACTATGTCCCCTAGTTCTAGTTTCCCCGATCATTGGGAACATCCTCGGTGCATCCACCCGATCAAGGCCCCTCACGGTCTTATATGTTTCAATGAGATCGCCTCTCATTCTCCTAAACTCCAAAGAGTAGAGCTCCAGCTTACTTAACCTTTCCTCATATGTCAATCCCCTCATTGCAGGAATTAATCTTGTAAACCTTCGCTGCACTGCCTCCAGGGCTAGTACATCCTTCCTTAAGTATGGACCCCAGAACTGTACACAGTATTCCAAATGTGGTCTCACTAATACTGTGTACAGCTGCAGCAAGACCTCCGTGTTTTTATACTCAATCCCCCTAGCAATAAAGGCCAAAACTCCATTGGCCTTCCTGATTGCTTGCTGCACCTGCATACTGACTTTTAGTGATTCATGTACTAATACCCCTAGATCCCTTTGCGTTGCATTACAACGCAGCTCCTCCTCATTTAGAAAATAACTTGCCCTATCATTTTTTTCCCCAAAGTGAATGACTTCACATTTATTAGTATTAAATTTCATCTGCCAAGTTGTTGCCCACTCACCTAGCTTATCTATATCCATTTGCAGACTCTTCCTATCCTCCTCATCCCCAACTTTTCCTCCCATTTTTGTATCGTCCGCAAATTTTGATATATTACACTTGGTTCCCTCCTCCAAATCATTTATATAAATTGTGAACAACTGGGGTCCCAGCACCGACCCTTGCGGAACCCCGCTAGTTACCGGTTGCCATCCCGAGTATGAACCATTTATCCCCACTCTCTGTTTCCTATTTGTCAGCCAATCCTCCACCCATGCTAATATATTACCCCCAATCCCATAATTTTTTATTTTTAGCAATAGTCTCTTATGTGGCACCTTGTCAAAAGCCTTTTGGAAGTCCAAGTATACCACATCCACCGGTTCCCCTTTATCCACCCGGGTTGTTACTTCCTCAAAGAATTCGAGCAGATTCGTTAAACAGGATTTCCCCTTCACAAAACCATGCTGGTTCTGTCCGATGAAGTCATGTTCATCCAAGTGCCCCGTTAGTGTTTCTTTAATAATTGTCTCTAACATTTTACCCACCACCGATGTTAGACTAACCGGTCTATAGTTACCCGCCTTCTGTCTACTTCCTTTTTTAAATATAGGTGTTACATTGGCCATTTTCCAATCCACTGGGACCGTTCCTGCCTCCAGGGAGTTTTGGAAAATTATCACCAATGCATCCACAATCCCCACCGCTATCTCCCTCAAGACCCTTGGATGTAATCCATCAGGCCCAGGGGATTTATCCTCCTTCAGTCTCATTAATTTCCCTAATACCACCTCCTTGGTGATCTTAATAGTATTTAGCTCCTCCATTCCTACCGCCCCCTGTTTATCCAGCGTTGGAATATTTTTTGTGTCTTCTATGGTGAAGACTGATACAAAATACTCGTTTAATGCCCTTGCCATTTCCATGTTCCCCACCAACAACTCTCCAGTCTCACCCTCCAATGGACCAACGTTCACCTTAGCCACCCTTTTTCTTTTTATATAGCTATAAAAATCCCTGTGCTGTACATTTCTATATTCTATGTATTAATTTCACACGTCAGTCTGTGCGAATGCTTGGAGATGCCCCTGTTCCTCAATAAGAATTTAGCAAATCATTGCCTTAGTATTGCACACCACAACCTGAAAATCCACTTATCATAGCTAATCTTACTTTTACATTCATATTCTACAGCTGAGTTCGGACTTCATCATTGTATGGCAAGGAGTTGCAGATGCTGGTTACTTCGAAGATAGACACAAAACGCTGTAGTGATTCAGCGGCTCAGACAGCATTTCTGGAGAAAAGGAAAAGGCGTCGTTTCTGATCGAGACTATGTCGGTCTGAAGAAGCGTATCGACCCGAAATGTCACCTATTCCTTTTGTCCAGAAACGCTGTCTGACCCGCTGGGTTACTCTGGCATTTTGTGTCTATACTCTCCGTCATTACCATATTTCATGTCATTTGCGAATGTTTAAATTCGCCAGATGTATTAACCAATGCCCTCAATGTGCATAACCTTTAGGAAAAGGTCCAGTACAGTACCCTGGGATGTTTGATATTCGTTACACGTACAGGGCGCGGATTTCCACCGCGCATTGTCCTGGCCAGTCACATCCTGGCACACGATTAGTTTCAGATCTAAACTAAAACTTCAGTCTGGATTCTATTGGGCAAATTGTGAAATGTTTCATTAAAATTTGTGTAGATATATTTATCATACAACTTTCTTGCCACAATTGCACGCACATTCACCATAATAATCAACTTTGTTAGGCAAGATCTTCAGTTAAAAGCCATGCAAACCACTGCTGATCAAACCATCCCTGGTGAACTCCTGCCACTGCAAGTGCAAATTCAGCCATGTCCTCGCACTTATTACATCTGTGTTTTTGTCATTACAGAGCACCTTTCATTTCCTCCATTATGGTCTCAGAGTGTTTTTTTATTTTCCGTCCGAACCGCAGTAACCTTGCTCCCTCGCAAAAGTAAGGCATGCATACCATCAGATGCCCGGATATGGTCAGCATGAAGAAGCCAAACATAATATTTTGATGCTACATTTTCCAGAATTGCACCCCCCCCCCCCCCCCCCCCCCCCCCCCCCCCCCCCCCTCCCCGTCCCGGTCCCCGTCTCCTCTCGTCCCTCGTCCACCCCCTTGTCCCTCGTTCCCCACCAAATGTCCATCTAACAATACACTTGAAACCGGGGAGATATATTCATTTACCTCTTCGCACGCAGCCTCCAGCTCGGTTCACTTGCCACGTTCCCCGCTAGCGGGCGCTACACTTACCCGGCCAACGCCTTACCTTAAATACACTAACAGCAAAGTTTTTGGCTGATTGAGTTTTTTTGTGTGAGAGTGATGAACTTATTGTTGAGAATATGGCAGTGCATGTCGTCGACATGGACTTTGGTAAAGTTTTCGACAAGGTCCCTGGTGGTGGGCTGATGTGGGAAATTAACACCCCTGCCATCTATGCAAATGTGTCCAAAATTGGGCAGGACATGGATGAGAAAGTGTAATGTTGAGTTGTGTGTTTCAGACTGACCGTCTGCGACCACAGGTGTGCTGCAACGATTAGTTCTGAGATTAGCGTTGCTAGTGATATAAATAAATAATTTGGACCTAAATAAATATGAGCTCGTTAGTAAGTTTGCAGAGATACAACATTTAAAGAAGTTATGATAGTGAGGAAGTTTGATAAGGTATTGATCGGAATACGGACCGGTTGGTAAATGGGCAGATAAATGCAGTTTAATCCCGACAAGTATGAAATGTTTCACTTTGGGATATCAAATGTAATGAGGAGGTGCGTAATAACGGGCTGAGGATCGTTGATGTACAGAGTCATCTGGTGGTGCACATTCAATGCTCCTTGAAAGTTGCAAAACCATACGCACCATAAATAGCGGGAGGTCACGATGCAGCTGTATACGTCTTTGGTCAGACCACGTTTGGCGTGTTGTGCGCAGTTCTGGTCGCTACTGTCCCACGGTACGAATTCATTCAAAGAGTTCTCCCGAGTTTAAAAAAAATCAAACTCGTGGTATGCACGGAGAATGAACGTAGCGGGTACGTCGGAGCACGGGGACGTCTCTTCGCGGCTCGTAACGCGAACGGCAGGTACACGGGAAGACTCTCTAACTGCAGGTAAGCACGGGAAGACTCGTGAAGAGTGTTCAACATGGTGAAAAATGCCTACGAGAGCCCAGAGTACCGACGAGTGGCCATTACCGTAAATCTCCGTGTTCGAATCGGGGCAAATTCGGGAGATCTCTTGGAATGAACTCGTACCGTGGGACAGGGTATTACTACCAGAAAGTGATTGCGCGTCTGTAAAGGATACAGAAGAAATTTACCAGAATGTTACCTGATTTAAAGAGTATTATATATAAGAAAGGGATTTGACAAAGTTGGGATCCCGTTGGAGGTGGCGAAAATGTTGGGGTAAGCAACGTCTCTCAGAAACATAGAAAATAGGTGCAGGAGCAGGCCATTCTGATCATCCACAATCAGTACACCGTTCCTGCCTTCTCCACATATCCCTTGATTCTGTGAGCTCTAAGAGCTCTATCTAACTCTCTATTGAATGCATTCTGAGTTAGAGAATTCCACAAATTCACAACTTGCTGGGTGAATAAGTTTTTACTCATCTTGTAAATACGCTCTCTAGTTCAGTCAAAAACGCACTGAAGCATTGTAACAACTAAATTAAATAGCACATTCCACTATACAACACCTAAACCACCACAGGTTCGACCCTTGTCTCTGCCAGGCCAAGCCATTCAGCCTCCTGCAAGTAGACACATTCCAAAAGGTCCAGCAGTCCCAAGCACTCTTCCAGAACATCGACAAAGGAACTGTGGGGGTTGCCTTTTATGTGTCCCCGAACCTTGAGGGGCCGAACTACATAGGGGTGGTCTCTTTACAATCAAATCAAACATTAATTACAGCAACACATTATTGACAGTTCCCCGAACCATTAACACAGTCTCCCATACATTGTTTCTAGGAGAAGCTTCTGGAAGTCATGCCACATTACCTGAGTAATGCAACATTTACACTGGAATTCAAAACAACCCTTCCAGGGCTTAACACTTTGGCCAATCGACAAAGAGCAGGGTAACTGTCTAGCAACATTATTTACAATATTTACAATGCTTCTGCAGTAGTCCAATCATATCAATGCATTTAAGTTTGTTTGCAGAGTTTCTATATATCTTATCAATTAAAGGGAAATGAGGAGAACACCTGGATCCTTCACCATCCTGCATATCATTCTGAGGCTCAGACTAATCGGCACCATCAAAGCCTATAATTTTCCACTGACTAAGGTTAAGCAACACTGACAAATGCAGGGATCCTCCATTTTATGATGCCTTTAATTTCGTCAATATTAACATCCCCCCCCCCCCCCCGTTTTATCATTGATGATAACCCTCATCATTAATGATAACCCAAAATACAATAACGAATGTTTCACTCTAACAAATGTCCTAACAAAATGATGCTGATGTATTTTCCCAGAATTCCATCAAGCTTCCCGAGTTTTCGTGGGCATAGCTTCATGATTCCCGTCTGATGAGTCTTCATCTCCCGAATATTCATGGGCGCGACTCCCATCCATCAATCTTGATAATTCATCTGTGCTTGATCCATAATAGAGCATATAGTTTCTAAGAGAACCTAGATGAAGTAAGTTAGCGATCCATACTTTTATAATGATGGAACCCATGCATTCCTTTCATCCACTGTCAACAAAAGGCCTTTCTCTGTATACTATTCCTATTCTGTGATACAATCCTTCCCATACTATGATCATCGCTAACATGTAGTCAGTTATCTCCGCAGTCACGTGGTTTCCAATGTACTCCTAATGAAGGTTCCTCAAATGAATTTCAACTGGGTTCATTCCAAATTTCCCTACAGGCGTGACTCTTATCCAAAACAACCATGGGGAATGCTTCAATTCAGCTAAATCCAGTATCAGCCTTTAATTTACTATTTTGAGTTGCAGGGTCTGCCTTACTCATTTCCAATCCATAGCGTGCGGTCGATAAGCACAATTCAATCCAATTGCTGTAGAATTCCCAGCTATTTTATTTCATCAATTTATTTCCATATGTTGTGGATCATTATTTTAAATCAAGCCAATTCAGAATGCCGAATCTAGGAACTATTTTCTCTACACCTTGACAATAGTAGCCGCTTTATTATCAAGGGTTAGATACGTTTTGGTCAACTGGTCAAACACATCGACTCTGACAACAAGTACCCACTCCCTTGGTACTTCTTACAACCTACTCAACTCTTGTTCTGGTATGTTGAACAGACTCACAGGCAATAGGGAGTTTTCCTTATAACTAGTCTCCTCCTATCACTGAGTACCTTTCTGGATGGTTAGGATTGACCTCTCTGAGGGGAACTCATCATTTAAAATTTCAGTGCACCTCATCATTGTACACCAACACCAGGGCATTTCCGTCACTGTTAAATCCACACCGTAATTTCTGATATCTATTATGGTCTGCCCTTTTCTTGATAATCGCTAAACAGTTCCGTCCCATCTCCGGTTGTTCTCCAATGGGTGAGACAAGAAAAGATGCCAAGTCAATAATCAATTCTCCAATTATTTTTTTTTAAACTATATCCCATGTCATTTCCAAATACTACATTTTTAAAGTCCTTAATTAATCTCACAATTAATCAAAATTTAGGCGCAAAGTAGGTGTCCCCGAACCACAGAGGAGTTTTCATACCCATATTTCCATATTCAGTTAACTCTTTTAAATTGGAGCTTTCCTCAATGGTCTCGAGAGACCGTCTGTATTTCTTCAAATTTATGAGACGTCGTTCTTCCCTTTTCACTGGTGTCAAATATCATGTTATGTTGGTAAGGCTGGACACTAGGGTAAGTATGTCTTTCTGATATTTGCAGGAGCAGGAATACCACTATGAGCAGTCTTCTTTTCTGTTGGTCTTTCCAGGGTTGTGAAAGTTAAAGGGACAGGACAGTATCGCTTCTTTCTCTCTGTTGGTCTCTGTCTCTGTGGTGCTACTTGGATGGAAATGATGGTTACACATCCTACCCGAGCTGTGTCTTCTGCCCGTTTTTGAGGGTCCACATATTCTTTTACCTCACTCCCCAGATAGTGGCGTGTCATAGGCAGTACTGTCTTGAAGGCATAACAACTCAACACAAAGTTATTAAACTAGTTCACACTGGCCCCTTGATTTCTCCTCCACTCTGCTATATTCTGTCCTGCATGGGCACTCTTTACTCCAATTACTTAATTGTGAACAGATATAACAAGCTCCCAAATTTACAATGTTCTTTGCTTTCAGGTGTTTCTCTGGGTAGTTATATAATTGCTTACAGTCCACTCTTTTATGATCTTCAGTCTTAATTATAATGATACACTCAATTCTTTCATGTTGGTAAAATACTTGAGTGGTTCCAATGGTAGGGGTCATGTTACTCTGTCAATGACTTCTGGACTGGGAGGTGTGTCAGGATTGCGAGAACAGGTTTGTTTGTGAAAAAGGTGTTTGTCTTTTTGGTTCCTGACATTCTGGCCAGCTCTCCCTTTGTTCTCCAGGACCCAAGAAGTCTCCTGAATTTAAAGACCTCTTATAATTTCTTGGATATTTTTATATCTTCTAGGACAATGAATATCTCCATGACCCTGGAAGTTCTTTCCCCGAACCCTTCTTCCCACTCGCTCCCTTGTCGGGCAGGCTCGGCTCCAATGTCCCATTCCCCCACAAGTATAACATTGATTGGGTAATGTTGTTGGATTTCTTCTACCAATTGGTCCCAGTAGAATTGGTTCTAAATGGGAGTATAATTGTAATAATTATCTGGATATTCTGGGACTCTAATTTTCCCTCTCCATTCTTGGATAACATGTGAGGACGCCATGGTCCTGAGGCAGAGTTTGGTTCTTGACCATGTGTTCAGTTCTTCCTCCAGTTACAGGATAATCTTCCTGTTTTCTTCCAGCCTTCTAATGGCGCATCACAGCTCTGGCCATTTGACTGGCGCGGTTCTCGGACCAGTCCCTGTTATTAGTATTAATTGAGTCAGCTTCCGTAGTGGGGAGACAATTCAATAAGATGGCACAATATTGCGGGGACCTTACTCTGTTTTGATAATTTAAGTCACCTGTTTGGTCCATGTACAATCCTGAGAATCGTTCTAAAAATTCATCTGCTCCCTCTCCTTTTTTTGATTTTATCTCCAGGATTCTTGTTAAATCAATTGGCTTCTGAAGGATGTTTGCAAGGGCTGTTAAAACAGCCTCTTCTCTTGCGCCATCATCCACTATTATGTTTGCCAATGCTTCATTTGCCGGATGTCTCAGGGCTGCTAGAAATTTGGTGTTTTCAGCTGGAGTAATTATTTATTGTATCATCGCCATAGATCCTGGGATTTTGCATGGTATACATGTATTTCTTAAATAATCCACAAATCTGCCGGTGATTTCTTTCTATCATGGATTTTATTTAACACTATTTCGTGCTATTATTTCTTGGGGCTTTCAGGGAGTATGGACATCTATGGTGCGGGGATTACTTACACCAACTTGTAAGTCGAATCAAAGGCAGGATTCAGCACTTCCCTGACTGGGAACTGACTATGGGATATCTGTTCAGTTTGTATACTTTCTGTCACATCAAAATCTATATCGGTATCTTCAATTACTGTCTCACCCTCAGATGAACCTTCCTCCTCACTGGGGGGTTCACAGTACCTTCTAAATGATTTGTTCCTTTTTCACGCTACTCGTCTAATCCGTCAAGGTTGAGACTCGCAAGGATATTCCGGTGGTTGCACTAAATCTATCATACCCATCCTTTCTTTAAATACTGGGGCTAATCTCTCCGTTCTACTCCTGCTACCGTGTGCTACTGGATCATCTATTACTGGTGGAGTAGATAGAGTCAAATAATCTGGTGCCTTAGTGGCTGCTGTTCGTAGAGCATGCTCTAACATTGAATCTGCAGAGGGTGTTATAGGTTCTGCAGGCTCTGGATATTTATTATGGACACAAGTCATGCAAGGTGTAAGCGAATCCTGGGGAAATCAAGAGGAACAATGTGGGGGCTGCAAATTTCTATCCTAACCACTAACCTCTCTAAACTTTGAATTTACTGAGGCTAGTTTCCTTTCAGGAGATCCACCTCTTCCCTGTTCCTTCATCTCTGCCCCTTTCCTTCCTATTGCCTGGAGGTCGATCTACTTCACCTTCTTTCATTTCTATTCCAAGTTTTGAAATTGTTTTTCCCAACTCGCCATTCTCCTAACTTCTTTACTTGCCTTTCGTTCCTCATAATATTTCTTCCATAATCCGATTAACTCCTTTGCACTCTCACCATTACAATACTGCCAAATGAGTTGTTCTATGTACTCTATTCCTCTCACTGTTCTGATACCCCCGACGGCCATAGTTTGTCTCCTAGTTTAGTGCTCCCGAACAATCTCTCTGCCTTCTGTGGGAATTCAGTGCATATTATTTGCAATAGGCGCCTAGCATCTTCTGTCATATCTCGGTCTAGACGTTCCCATGTCTTTGAATATCGGAAACAGAATTCCTAAGCCCTTCACACCTGCTCAATAATTCACTTTTCCCTTTCAAACTCCAAGGTTATCAAATTCGCTCTTAAACAGTGGCGACCAGCTCAGAAGTGCTAACAATCTCGCACCTCTTTTACACAATCGCACAATCAATCTTTCCAAACTATTATTCAAGTTCTGCCACAAATTCACACCATTCCAACCTCATTGTTTCCCCGATCTTCAGTCATCCAATGACCAAGGTGCTCCAGGAGACAATCAAACGGAGTCAATCGCAACCAAACACGTTCCCGCACCCCGTTTCCTAAACACAGAGCAACAGCAATCTAAACACATGCAAATTAGTTCCAAACACGCAAGCAAAACCGTACACAGACGCAAAACTACACCATCTATTATTATCATGCACAAACACATTCCTTTATAAACCACAAACATTTATCTAATATCCCATTCGTTAACTAAACAGTTCCAAAAGCAAATCACAATATTTCAACCCCGCATTGCGCTGCTATCAACCAGTGACCCTCTCCCTCCGATACAGAATATGATATGAAATTTTCAGATTGATCAAAGTATTCTCGGCCAATTTATACTCTGATCACTGAATTTCCTATACCTTTCATGACTCCTTCCTTCATTTTACAGAGATCCAGATATTTCACACAGGCGGGGACTTGAACCCGCCTAGGACCATGTTTGCAAGGGGCTAACCTTCATACCTGCTAAGTATCGTGTGTCAACACGTAACCTCTTCACGCTGGCAGTCGATGGCGATTTTTAGAGCGCGGTTCCAATCTGCACTCCCAGCAACGATGCGGTACCTTGCCGCCTTGCACTGCTGCAAACCATTAAATATCCCGTCAATCAGATATCCAATTCTGTTTGTTATTAAATATCCCATCAATCAGATATCCAATTCTGGGGTGGGCCTCTAATCTGAGTTTTCCGGGCCTTTAACCCAAAGGAGAGGGTCTTGAACCCAACCCTTGATTGGTCTCAGCTGCAGCTGCATCAGCTAACTACGACCTATAATTTTACGGGCCTTTAACCCAATGGAGAGGACCTTTAACCCAACCCTAGTGGGGCCACTTACCCCAAAGGCACTTTTGCCCCCAGTGCTTGCTAGACTCTGTTCTACTATCTTGTTGGGACCCTTTCCCAAGCCCGCGTATGATCGATCTGCTCCGACTAATGAAGTGACGAAAACCGATGTGAAAACCGCACCGTGGCGCCGATTCCTGCGCCGATTCCTGCATTCGCAATCGGGACAGCTCAACACCCTTAATCGCAAGCTTGTGTGGGGGCCTGTTGTGATCCCAGATGAGCCCCCAATGTAAATACGCTCTTCTTAGTCCCCCCCCCGCCCCCATCTAGTTAAATCCAAAAAGCTCAGAGTCAAGCACTGGACCAATTAATCTTTATTTTTAGATTAAACAGCAAATTCCTCTATATGATAACGAAACCACCGCGGGTTCGATCCTTGTCTTTGCCTGGCCAAGCCCTTCAACCTCCTGCAAGCAGACACCCTCCAAAAGGTCACGCAGTTCCAATCGATCTTCCAGAAAATCGACAAAGGACCTCGTGGGGGCTGCTTTTTATAGGTCCCCGAATCTTGAGGGGCCGAATTACATAGGGGTGGTATCTTTACAATCCAATCAAACATATTAATTACAGAAACACATTATTGACAGTTTCCCAAACCAATAACAGAATCGCCTATACATTGTTTCTAGGAGAGGCCGATGGAAGAAGCTAACTTAACTTGAGTAATGCAACATTTACCCTGGAATTCAAAACAACCCTGCCAGTGCTTAACGCTTTGGCCAATCAACAAACAGCATGGTAACTGAAGCCGGAACCAAAGTATTTGTTTCTGTCTTCTGTCTTCTGGGGTGGAAAGTGAGGACAAGGGGGACAGAAGACAGAAACAGATACTTTGGTTCCGGCTTCACGAAGAAAGACACAAACAATCTCCCAGAATTACTAGGGGGCAGAGGATCCAGGGTGATGGAGGAACTGGAGGAAATTCACATTAGTCAGGAAATGGTGTTAGGTAGACTGATGGAACTGAAGGCTGATAAATCCTGAGCGTCTGATGGTCTGCATCCAAAAGTAGTCAAGGAGGTGGCTCTAGAAAGTGAGGACACATTGGTGATCATTTTCCAATGTTCTATAGATTCAGCATCAGTTACGAATAGGGGGAGGGAGAGCAAGAATGGAGCTGCGGGATATCACGGAGACCCTAATAAGACCCTCATCTACAATGGAAGAGGGGAACCCCTGTTTCCTAAAGAATGAGGACATCTCCAATGACCTGGAATGGAAAACCTCATCCTGCGGATAGATGCAGCATAGACGGAGGAATTGGCAGTAGGGGATAGAGTCTTTACTGGAAGCAGGGTGGGAGGAAGTGTAATCATGGCTGAACGTCCACGATCTGTACCCCGCTCCTGCCTTCTCCCCATATCCCCTGATTCCGCTATCTTTAAGAGCTCTACCTAACTCTCTCTTGAAAGCATCCAGAGGCAGAGAATTCCACAGATTCACAACCCTCAGTGTGAAAAAGATTTTTTTCTTATTTCCGTTCTAAATTACTTACCCATTATTCTTAAACAGTGGCCCCCGGTTCTAGACTCCCCCAACATTGCCGCCATCCCGGGAATTAACTTTATGAACCTACGCTGCACTCCCTCAAATTTGGAGACCAAAACTGCCCACAATACTCCAGGTGTGGTCTCACTGAGACTCTGTTCAACTACAGAAGGACCTCTTTGCTCCTATACTCAACTCCTCTTGTTATGAAGGCCAACATTGTTGTGTATTTGGGTGCTTTGAACAGACTTGAAATAAGGCTCGGACACGGGAGTAATCAGACAAGCTTCTTTACTGCAGGACGTCACCCTGAGTCTTCCGTGCACATGCGTACTTGCACAAGACATCACAAGACATCACTAGGCACTAATTACATATGCTAATTATCACATACCTAACTTGGAGGCAGGTAACACAATTTCTATTACATACATAACACTCCTCCCCCTTTAAGTCAATTTTACCTGTACGGTATATGCTCTATTCCTACCTATCATTGAATAATACACTGTTACACAATGGTATTATACTTACACCAATTACATTACCCCTTGCTTTATGAGTAATTATTTATACAGGACGCAATCCCCAAATCTGTTGGGTGGTCTTTTTATCCTCTCCGACCTGCGTCTCTCTGGCTGTGTCGGACTTTGTCGGTTATCTGAGACCTCCGGCTCTGGCTGTGATGATGTACTATCACTAAGGGCTAGAGGTTCCCCGCTCTCTGACTTTCCTTCAGGATCTACCCTAGCTGTGGGAGCAGTCAAAACTATCAGCGGCTTTTCGATTGGTTGACCATCTTCTCTTGGCTGGATGTTCGCGTGCTCCTTACTGGTTGGCCAGTATGCTCTTATTTGACCGACATGACGACGCACGACTCTTCCGTCATTCAACTTTACATTGTACATTACCTCAC
The DNA here is from genome assembly GCF_010909765.2 of Amblyraja radiata. NCBI lineage: Eukaryota > Metazoa > Chordata > Chondrichthyes > Rajiformes > Rajidae > Amblyraja > Amblyraja radiata. The sequence goes on from NC_045989.1 coordinate 121,225, forward strand.
CGATTACTTCTTCTATCATTCCATAAAGCCAAGTAGGGCCGGAAGTAAAGTTATTGACCATGACATGGTCATTCACTTCAAAGAGTCGTCCCTTGCTTCCTCGATCTGCTGTCTGTTTCATTGAAGCTTGCTTCCTTCGAACAGATTTGCTGAGATCGGGTCGCAGACTGTCTAGTTTAGTGCGTATTTTCCGTCTGAAGGTGAATTTCCCGTCGTTTCTTGAGGTGTGACTCTGTACATCAATAAGAACCTCTGGAGCTTTATTTCCAGATCCGATCCTTTCCCTTTTTTCACACCTGATTTCACCGTCTTGTACACTTGTCCGTTGCTGGACGGGTGTTTAGGTGATGTTTGGATATGGCAGATGTTGTTACTGCTGAGGAACCGGGCAAACTCCTCTGACACAAACTGCATACCATTGTCTGTGACCACCATTTCTGGTAACCCATGAGTTGCAAACAACCGTCTCATGGTCCCTACTGTGGCTGCTGATGTTGCATGTCTCATCCGAATGGCTTCAAATCATTTGCTGTGAGCATCGACCATAATCAGCAAATTCTCCTCATCCAGGCTTGCATAGTCACAGTGAATCCTACTCCAGGGTTTCTCCGGGAACTCCCATGGGTGGATTTGGGCTGCCACTGGATTATGTTGACTCTGCTGACAGCCGGGACAATTTCTTACTTGTTCTTCCAACTCTTTGTTGATCCCTGGCCACCAGACATATGACCTGGCCAAGGCCTTCATTTTCACGATGCCCGGTTGCGTACTGTGCAGCTCTTCCAGGATCCTAGTCCGCATCTCCACGTTATCCGGTATTACCACTCGTGATCCCCACAGGATAACGTCATCTTCCTCCGACAGCTCCTCTCCCCTGCAGGCAAAGGGCCTCACGTCCTCTGGCAGATTCCTTGACCCTGGCCACCCCTGCATGACGTGGCTCCTTACCCTTGAGAGGACTCTGTCTTTTCTGGTAGCCCTTCTCACTTCCCGTGCTTCAACGGGACGCATGTCCAGATCGGTGAGCAAGTTGATGCGTGCCTCTGGTGCTTCATCGAGCTCCGCGAGCTCAGGGTGGTTCCAAAAAGAGTCCTCTTTGTGGATTGGCAAGCGCGACAACGCGTCGGCATTCTGGTATTTCCTGCCTTCCCGATGGACAATCTTATAACTGTAGGAAGACAGGATCATATAAATATAACCATATAACAATTACAGCACATAAACAGGCCATCTCGACCCTACAAGTCCGTGCCGAACAACTGTTTTCCCTTAGTCCCACCTGCCTGCACTCACACCATAACCCTCCATTCCCTTCTCATCCATATGCTTATCCAGTTTATTTTTAAATGATACCAACGAACCTGCCTCCACCACTTCCACTGGAAGCTGATTCCACACCGCTACCACTCTCTGAGTAAAGAAGTTCCCCCTCATGTTACCCCTAAACTTCTGTCCCTTAATTCTGAAGTCATGTCCTCTTGTTTGAATCTTCCCTATTCTCAAAGGGAATATGCCATCTTGCTACCCGGGCCGATGCCATTGGGCTTGCAGGCTTGTGGTCTCCAAATAGTCCCATCAGAGGCTTATGATCAGTTACAATGGTGAAAAACCTCCCATGTAGCGGCTTGTGGAACTTTTTTAGTCCGAAGATGATAGATAAACCCTCCTTCTCATATTGTGCGTAATTCACTTCGCTGGGCTTGAGAGTGCGTGAGGCAAACGGTATTGGACGTTCCTGTCCCTCTGAATCCACATGGCTTATCACAGCACCCAAGCCATAGGGGCTTGCATCCGTTTGGAGCAGGATTGTTTTGGTTGGATCGTAATGCGTCAGCACACTGTTACTCTGCAGGAGACGGTTCGATCTCTGGAATGCCTGCTCTTGTTCCTTTGTGTGTATTAATGGTGGTGTACCTCCGAGCGTCTGGGTCTAACTCTATCTGATGATAGGCATGAGAGAGGTCTAGTTTAGAGAACTTCGCTCCTCCTTCTAGTTCCTGCAGTAGATCCTCCAATGTTGGAAGTGGATACTGTTCCACTTTCAGCACCTTGTTTGCTGTGAGCTTATAATTTCCACAGACTCTCATTGCCCCATTCGGTTTCTTCACAGCTATGATTGGGCATGCAAAATCCGCTGTCTTCACTGGCTTGATAATATCCTCCTGCTGCAAGTCATCTAATGTGGCATCTATTTGCTTCCTAGCTGCATATGACACCGGCGCTGCTTTGTAAAATTTGGCCCCACTGTTTCCGTCTTGTGGGTACACTTTGGCTTGGTACCCCTTCAGTACTCCATGGGTGCTGTTATCAAACAGCTTGACATGCTTGTTTAGTACTGAGCCCAAAGCCCCTCGCAAATTGTGTATCCTACTTGGTGGCCTTTGACTTGAATCCGGCGTCTGCTGGCTGGCCATATTTGACAGCACTTCAGGGTACCTCCCCAACCAATCTCTTCCCATTAGGCTTGCCCCTTTCTTGACCACCACTATGGTCAGCATTTCTGGCTTCCTGTGAGGATAGAGCCGCACCTGTACCGCTGCTTCCCCGATAATGTCCACCTTCCCTCCTGTGTAGGATTTTAGTTTAAGGCTACAGGCATCCAGTCTGGGTTTCGGGCAGAGTTCTTTGATGGCTTCCTCTGGTACTATAGTCCATGGACTTCCCGTGTCCACTTCCATTTGCACATCCTTGCCATTTATTATCACCGTGGCCGTATACGGTTCAGCGTTCGACAATTTGTTAATTGATTCATCGTACAAGTGGCCTACATCATACTCTGATGAATCCGACTCAGTCTCCTCCAAGCGGTTTGCCTTTTTCCATAACCGTCTTCTACCCTGCTCGTAGGCTCTAACAGCATCACACTGCCTTTTGGTTTGACCCATTCCCGAGCACCTGAAGCACCTACTATCTCGGAACCTACACATTGCTGGCTTATGGCTACCGCCACATCTCCAGCACCTCTTGGAGTTGGGTATCTTGTCTTCAGATGCCCTTGGTGGACTCCATGTCTTCTTCCGTCTCGGCCCCTTGTCTCTGGATGCCCTTGGAGGACTCCTTGTCCCTTTTAGTCTAGGTTAACCATATAACCATATAACAATTACAGCACAGAAACAGGCAATCTCGACCCTTCTACTCCGTGCCGAACACGTATTCTCCCCTAGTCCCATATACCTGCGCTCAGACCATAACCCTCCATTCCTTTCCCGTCCATATAACTATCCAATTTATTTTTAAATGATAAAAACGAACCTGCCTCCACCACCTTCCCTGAAAGCTCATTCCACACAGCCACCACTCTCTGAGTAAAGAAGTGCCCCCTCATGTTACCCCTAAACTTCTGTCCCTTAATTCTCAAGTCATGTCCCCTTGTTTGAATCTTCCCTACTCTCAGTGGGAAAAGCTTATCCACGTCAACTCTGTCTATCCCTCTCATCATTTTAAAGACCTCTATCAAGTCCACCCTTAACCTTCTGCGCTCCAAAGAATAAAGCCCTAACTTGTTCAACCTTTCTCTGTAACATAGTTGCTGAAACCCAGGCAACATTCTAGTAAATCTCCTCTGTACTCTCTCTATTTTGTTGACTTCCTTCCTATAATTAGGCGACCAAAATTGTGCCCCATACTCCAGAATTGGCCTCACCAATGCCTTGTACAATTTTAACATTACAACCCTACTTCTATACTCAATGCTCTGATTTATAAAGGCCAGCACACCAAAAGCTTTCTTTACCACCCTATCTACATGAGATTCCACTTTCAGGGAACTGTGCACAGTTATTCCCAGATCCCTCTGTTCACCTGCATTCTTCAATTCCCTACCATTTACCATGTACGTCCTATTTTGATTTGTCCTGCCAAGATGTAACACCTCACACTTATCAGCATTAAACTCCATCTGCCATCTTTCAGTCCACTCTTCCAACTGGAATACATCTCTCTGTAGACTTTGAAAATCTACTTCATTATCCACAACCTCACCTATCTTAGTATCATCTGCATACTTACTAATCCAATTTACCACACCATCATCCAGATCATTGATGTACATGACAAACAACAGTGGACCCAACACAGATCCCTGTGGCACCCCACTAGTCACTGGCCTCCAACCTGACAAACAACCATCCACCATTACTCTCTGGCATCTCCCATTCTGCCACTGTTGAATCCATCTTGCTACTCCACCATTAATACCCAACCATTGAACCTTCTTAACCAACCTTCCATGAGGAACCTTGTCAAAGGCCTTACTGAAGTCCATATATATAACATCCACTGCTTTACCCTCATCAATTTCCCGAGTAACCTCTTCAAAAAATTCAAGAAGATTAGTCAAACATGACCTTCCAGGCACAAATCCATGTTGACTGTTCCTAATCAGACCCTGTTTATCCAGATGCTTATATATATTATCTCTAAGTATCCTTTCCATTAATTTGCACACCACTGACGTCAAACTAACAGGTCTATAATTGCTAGGTTTACTCTTAGACCCCTTTTTAAACAATGGAACAACATGCGCAGTACGCCAATCCACCGGCACTATTCCCGTTTCTAATGACATTTGAAATATTTCTGTCATAGCCCCTGCTATTTCTACACTAACTTCCCTCAATGTCCTAGGTAATATCCTGTCCGGACCTGGAGACTTATCCAATTTTGTATTTCTCAAAAGTGTCAGTACTTCCTCTTCTTTGAATCTCATAGTTTCCATAGCTACTCTACTTGTTTCCCTTATCTCACATAATTCAATATCCTTCTCCTTGGTGAATACCGAAGAAAATAAATTGTTAAATATCTCCCCCATCTCTTTTGGCTCTGCAGATAGCTGTCCACTCTGACTCTCTAATGGACCAATTTTATCCCTCGTTATCCTTTTGCTATTAATATAGCTGTAGAAACCCTTTGGGTTTACTTTCACCATACTGGCCAAAGCAACCTCATATCTTCTTTTAGATTTTCTAATTTATTTCTTATGATTCTTTTTACATTCTTTATACTCCTCAAGCACCTCATTTACTCCATGCTGCCTATAATTATTGTAGATCTCCCTCTTTTTCCGAACCAAGTGCCAATTTCCCTTGAAAACCATGGCTCTTTCCGATTTTTACTTTTTCCTTTCAACCGAACAGGGACATAAAGAATGTGTACTCTTAAAATTTCATCTTTAAATGTGCTCAATTTCTCTTCCACATCTTTCCCATAAAACAAAATGTCCCAATTTACTCCTTTTAAATCCTTTCGCATCTCCTCAAAGTTAGCCTTTCTCCAATCAAAAATCGCAACCCTAGGTCCGGTTCTGACCCTCTCCATAATGATATTGAAACTAATGGTATTGTGATCACTGGTCCCGAACTGTTCCCCAACGCATACCTCTGCCACCTGACCCGTCTCATTTCCTAACAGGAGGTCCAGCACCGCTCCTTCTCTAGTAGGTACTTCTATGTATTGCTGCAAAAAACTATCCTGCACACATTTTACAAACTCCAACCCATCCAGCCCATTTACAGAATGTGTTTCCCAGTCTATGTGTGGAAAATTGAAATCTCCCACATTCACTTCATTGTGCTTACTACTAATATCTGCAATCTCCTTACATATTTGCTCTTCCAATTCTCGCTCCCCATTTGGCGGTCTATAATACACCCCTATAAGTGTTGCTACCCCTTTCCCATTTCTCAGTTCCACCCAAATAGCCTCCCTAGACGAGCCCTCTAATCTATCCTGCCAAAGCACTGCTGTAATATCTTCCCTGATAAGCAATGCAACACATCCACACTGGAATATTTAGTTTCCAATCACAGCCCACATACTTCCAGGTGTCAATCCAGGCTCTGAGTTCATCCACCTGAGTTACTGAGTTACATTGTAATTACTCTGAGTTACAATGCTCCTAGCATTAAAATATACACATTTAAGAAACCCACCCTCTCTTATTCTCTGTTCATTGTCTTTTTCTTCTCTCTCCGCTTCATTTTAGGTTCCTTCCTTTGGATCTGATGGACAGGGTTAAAATCATCCTGGGACCTTCCAATCGTCCTGATTTGCTGTCCCGCGACCTCCATTGCCGTTGTAATAGTGACTGCGGTTTCAAAGGTAAGATTTGGGGTACCCAACAGTTTCCTCAGGATGTTACTATCTGCACATCCTACCACCAACTTATCCCTTAGCATCTTTTCCAATTCCTGAAAATTACACCCCTCACTTAACTGACGAAGCTTCGCTAGGAATTGTGGGATAGTTTCACTTGCTTGTGTGCAGGTATAATACCGATACCTTTGCACGATTTCTGTTGGTTTAGGTGAGAAGTGAGCAATTAATGCCTCTTTACATTCCTCGTACGTTTTAGTCGTGGGCTTTGCTGGCTGCAGCAACGCACGTAAAGTGTGATAACCCTTGCTTCCTATGCCTGTGAGGAAAATTGTTTGTTTCTTCTCTGCCGTAGTGACATCATTTGAACTGAACCAAGCCTCTAACACTTCAGTCCATTCATTAAAGTTCTGATCTGGATCAAACAGGGGCATATTCCCACACACTGTAGTAGCCATGGCACCTGTTGCTATCCAGGTGCCCTTTTCAGGTGCTAACACTGATTACCTCAAGATAATAAAACACATATCTCCTGGACAGACAAAACACGGACTTTTCCAGGATAACACAGTTACACTGTATTAATTAGCTTTAGCAACAGTCACTGTATCTTACTTAATCTTATAATAATAGATGTATACTATTAACTAACCCTTTTCTATTCCTATTCCTTCTATGCACACAGATTTACTTAAATTATTGATAACAGTGACCCATACATTAAATCCAAACGGTCCTGCTTTTACTGTGACAATGCATTACATTCACAGAGGATTTTTATTAAGAAGGCTTCCACTGCTCTAGCTTGCGGCCTGTGGACTCTGGTGCCTCCTCCACCCCTTGAGGTGTCCTCACCGGTACTTCTGCTGACGGCGTCACGTGGCCTCCACTGCTGCTTTAGCTGGCTCAGCCGTTACTGTTGCCTCCGCTGGCTCCACAGCCCTCCCGGCTGCTACTAGACCCGCTGCTCGGCTCCCGTGGACACCCTGCGGAAGATGAGTCGCTGCTAATTTCTGCTGCTGGTCCCCGTTGCTCCAAGCGTCAGGAATGTGCTTCACTCGTGGTCGGCTTTCTCCACTCTCTTCCCCGACCGGGCTGACTGTTCCCGGTTGGGCTGAAGTCTCAGCTTCTGTCGGTGGCTCTCTGGACCTGGCTGTGGCCTACACGGCACGAAGCCCTCACCCAACGTCTGGGGCTGGCTGTGGGCTGCAGGTAAGTTGACACCGTCGCTCCTACCTGTGCTCGGTGAGCCTTACTGCCCTGCTTGTATACCTTCGCTCTTCCCTGAGCTATTGCTTCCCGTTCCTACCTTTTTTCTTTTCTTTTTGGCGCCATTTCAAAACCATTTGGCTTGGTGCTGTTTCCAACTTGTTTCCATATACTACTTCTATTTTTAAACTTGTTTTCAATTCTTCTTGCTGGCCTTGTTCTTATCTTCGTTCTTTTATCCTTGTCGCCAATTGTTGTGTATTTGGGTGCTTTGAACAGACTTGAAATAAGGCTCGGACACGGGAGTAATCACACAAGCTTCTTTACTGTAGGACGCCACCCTGAGTCTCCCCGTGCACATGCGTACTTGCACAAGACATCACAAGACAACACAAGACATCACTAGACACTAATTACATATGCTAATTATCACATACGTAACAAACATGCCATTTACTTTCTTCACTGCCTGCTGTACCTGCATACTTACTTTTAGTGACTAATGAACAAGGACCCCCAAGATCTCATTGTACTTCCCCTTTTCCCAACTTGACACCATTCATCTGCCTTCCTGTTTTTTACCACCAAAGAGGATAACCTCACATTTATCCACATCAAACTGCATCTGCCATGCATCTGCCCTGCATCTGCCCACTCACCCAACCTGTCCAAGTCACCCTGCATCCTCATAGCATCCTCCTTACCGTTCACACTGCCACCCAGTTTTGTGCCATCTGAAAATTTGCTAATGTTACTTTTAATCCCTTCATCTAAATCATTAATGTATATTGTAAATAGCTGCGATCCCAGCGCAGAGCCTTGCTGTATCCCACTCGTCACTGCCTGCCATTCAGAAAGGGACCCATTAATCACTACTCTCGGTTTCCTGTCTGCCAACCAATTTTCTCTCCATGTCACACTCTACCCCCAAAACCATGTGCTCTAATTTTGCCCTCTAATCTCCTATGTGGGACCTTATCAAATGCTTTCTGAAAGTCCAGGTACACTACATCCACTGGCTCTCCATTGTCCATTTTCCTATTTGCATCCTAAAAAAATCCAGAAGATTAGTCAAGCATGATTTCCCCTTCGCAAATCCATGCTGACTCGAACCGATCCTGTTACTGCCATCCAAATGTTCGGCTATCTCATCTTTTATAATTGACTCCAGCAGCTTCCCCACCACCGATGTCAGGATAACTGGTCTATAATTTTGAGCTTTCTCTCTCTCTCCTTTCTTAAATAGTGGAATGACATTAGCTACCCTCCAATCCACAGGAACTGATGCAGAATCTAGAGAAAATTGGAAAATGATCACTAATGCATCCACGATTTTTAGAGCCACCTCCTTGAGTACTCTGGAATACAGACCATCAGGCCATTGGGATTAATCCATGTGCGGACGTGGCACCGACGGACGAGAGGCCAAAGCAAAGAAGTCGAAGACAAAGAACCGAATGGAAACCATATAACCATATAACCATATAACAATTACAGCACGGAAACAGGCCATCTCGACCCTTCTAGTCCGTGCCGAACACATAATCTCCCCTAGTCCCATATGCCTGCGGTCAGACCATAACCCTCCATTCCTTTCCCATCCATATAACTATCCAATTTATTTTTAAATGATAAAAACGAACCTGCCTCCACCACCTTCACTGGAAGCTCATTCCACACAGCTACCACTCTCTGAGCAAAGAAGTTCCCCCTCATGTTACCCCTAAACTTCAGTCCCTTAATTCTCAAGTCATGTCCCCTTGTTTGAATCTTCCCTACACTCAGTGGGAAAAGCTTTTCAACGTCAACTCTGTCTATCCCTCTCATCATTTTAAAAACCTCTATCAAGTCCCCCCTTAACCTTCTGCGCTCCAAAGAATAAAGCCCTAACTTGTTCTAACTGAAACGTGGTCGTAACGCGAATAAACCGATAGATTACGAAGATTAGGCTTCCTAGTGGCGGCGCGGCTCTGGCTGCAGCGGCTCTCCGGCAGTCCTGTTTGTTTTGTGTTTTTTGTGTTGTTTATTTTCGTTTTGGTTAATCTAGTTTTGGTTTTTAGTTTCTGTTTTTGGGGGGGGGGGGTTGAAACGGGACTTGCTGTCTCTCCCTGCGGGGGAATGCGACTTGTTTGTCGTATTCCCCTTCTCTGCCTCGGTCTGCGCTGAGGCCTAATGGCGGAGCTGGCGACATCGAGTCTCAGGAGGCAGAGCCCGCCAGGACTCGCACTGGGCTCGCTCCCGTGAGGACGGCCCGGCTCGGGGCTGGAACAGTGCTTTCGTGAGGGGCTGTGACGCTCCCGTGAGGACGGCCGGCCCGAGGAAGGAACGGTGCTCCCGTCGGAGTGGCCGAGCTCGGGGAGGTACGGCGCTCCTAGCCCGAGGGAGGAGCGGCGCCCATGTTAGGGCGGCCCAGCCCGAGGGAGAAGCGGTGCCCAGTCGGGGTGGCCCAGCCCGAGGGAGGAGCGGCGCCCAGTCGGGGCGGCCCAGCCCGAGGGAGGAGCGGCGCCCAGTCGGGGCGGCCCAGCCCGAGGGAGGAGCGGCGCCCATGTCGGGGCGGCCTGGCGCGAGGCTGAGACGGTAACGGTACTCACGTGAGGGCGATCCGGCTCGGGGCTGGAACGGTACACCGGTGGCTGCGACGGTATTCTGGCGGCGGTGGCCTGAGTCCGGGGTTCGGCCGCGGGCCAGCGGCTGCGTCTGCAGGACTGGTGGGCGGCAGCTTCGACCACCCCGGGCCGCTGTGTTTGAGCCGCGGGACAGTTGTAACATCGCCCGGGGGTATCGCCTCAGCGCAGGAGAAGAGGAGGGAAGAGATTGGAGACCTAAGATGTTGCCTCCATCACAGTGAGGAGATGTTGGGTGGACTCACTGTGGTGGATGTTAATATTTGTTTATTGTTGTTTTTTATTGTATTGTATTGTATGTATGACTGCTTCAATTTCGATCAGACTTCGGTCTGAATGACAATAAAGGCTATCTAATCTAATCTAATCTAATGAAACGCCTACTAACTGAAAGGATGGGACGCCTAAATGCAAACTAACCGAAAGGGCGGGACGCCTAAAAGCCAACGAACCAAAAAGCTGTGTAGCCTAAAAGGCAATTTACCGAATGGCCGCTTTGTCGAAACGCCACCTACCCGAAAGGCGGCGTCGCCTACAAGCCAACGGACCGACTGCCGCTCAACAGAAAAGTCCTATAACGGACATGACGTTGCCGATGGGCGGGACTTGTCAGCGATTGGTCCAGATCCCCGCGTCCATCACATCACTGTGAAGGCATGAACATTGTCCCACACCTCCGCTCCACCCGACCCACAGCCCGCGGAGGGTGGACGTAGGAGAGTGGGGACTGTCCCAAGCGATGCGCACCTTCGGCCGCTTTCAACTTGGTGTTTGGGTTCAGATTGCCCAGTCACCTATTGCTTGTGTGGGAAAATGAACCCCACGCTCCCGTCTCCCCCTTCTCTCTCCCCTCTTCTCTCTCACCCCCCTCTCTCTTCCTTCTCTCTCCCCTCTTCTCTTTCTCCTCCTCTCTCTCCACTCTTCTCTCTCTCCTCCTCTCTCTCCCCATCCTCTCTCCCCCTTTCTCTCCCTTCTCTCTCCCTCAGTTAGCAGACCCTTCTTCAGACTCAGACTGTGTCTCTCTACTGCCTAGGTGTGGTCTGCAGTGTGAATTTACCAGATTGAATGCAAAATCAAATAATCAAATAATGACACAATAACCCAGGTAGATGTGACAGTCATTGAATCATTGAATCTTTGCGACCTTCAGTTCTATACACCCTGTGTGTCCGCACTAGGAACAGGTGCAGCATTGTTAGAAACAAAAGTTGTCTTCAAGCTGCTGCTTAGAGTACAAGTCTGAAAAGTGATGTCCATCCTATTAATCTGCCTAATAAACCAGCGATAGCAGAGCCAGCCACGATACTGGATGTTGGGGTCACTGACAATGTACTTTTAAATATTCAGCAAGTCTCCATTGCAGATTCACTGTGGACCTCTCCATTTCGGAAGAAGATTACTAACTGGCTCATACATCACCCACAAGACGTGAAGAAAATAGCCTTGATGTTCATTCAGTTTTAATGCAGCTTAGGACCAGTCGAAAGGTTGCCAATTACGCTCTGGTAAATATGTTTTTTAACGCTGAAACATCAGCCTATTCAGCTGTCCTGGCAATTTTCTCTTCTGTCAAAAAACTTTTTTTATTTGCGAAGATTATTCTGATGTCCTTGCCCGGAATCTTGTTTGGAAACAATATGTTGACAAAACTGCACAAAAACTTTCCTGGTGACATCGTTACTGAGATGAGCAGGGAGTTTTGTGGTTTAGTTCAGTTTACTTTAGTTTAGTTCAGTTCTGTTCAGTTCAGTTTAGTTCTGTCCAACACATAAGTCAAACTTATTGAGTAGCAGTCTCCATCTACACTTCTTGCAGCAAGCTTCAATTCCGTTTAGCGAGGTATCGAGGTACAGTGAAAAGCCTCTGCTGCATGCTAACCAGTCAGCGGAAAGACAACACATGATCACAATCCAGCCGTCCTCAGTGCACAGATACATGATGAAGGGAATAACATTTAGTGCAAGATAAAATCCAGTAAAGTACCCCTATCCTAGTTCCACTGACCTCCTGATTAATTTTTCTGTTTGTATGCCTCATTGTCACCTTCCCCTGAGCCAACAATGAACCATTCCACACTTCTTTGACCATCGTCCCCTTTGATCTGTGTTTTCACACCTTACCCCTCCATATCTCTGTGCCTGCCTCTCCCCTGACGCTTAGTCTGAAAAAGCCTAAGTTCGGTGTTAGCCAACATCTGCAGTTCCTTCCTATACATTTCTTCAATTCAGTGTCGGGAGTGGAGTTTCGCAGGGATCAGTGCTGGGCTTGTGATTGAGCTATATATGACTGACGATGAGATCACAGGGTGCACAGTATCCAAGATTATTTCCCATTCAAAGCCCAGGCAGAAAAGGAAACTATGAGGAGCATGCATGGAATCTGCAAAAGAAGTTTGCAGACGGAATGGGAAATTAAACGTGCGGAAATGTGGGGCTATTCTTTTAGGAAAGAAAAGAGAGGAATCTATAGAGAACAACCAATAAGTATATTGGTGAGTTAACTGCAGAAGCTTAACATGAAGATTTGACAAGCAAATCGTAGGGGAAGTGGCATGATGCAGTTTACCGCAAGAAAGATAGGAGTAAAAAGCTAATGACATCTGCCTTTGTAAGATTACACATCTGTGCAAAAAGGAATATATTTATTCTGGAGGTAATTATGGATTCATTGAAGAAAATACATGTGATGTGAGGTTGAGCAGAAATATCCCATATTCAATGGAATGGGAATGGGAAACTGTTTACTCAGGCTGAATAATTTCCTCATGTTTCCTCATGATGTAGAAACAGGCCATTCAGCCCATCAGGTCTATGTCATATTTCACCTCAAGCCTATCAACATCATGCCCCGCCTATCTTCCTATAACCTAATCTAATTCACAAGGATGCAGCACAGTGGTGCAGTGGGTAGAGCTGCTGCCTCACACAGCGCCAAGGACTCAGGTTCGATCCTGACCTCGGGTGCTGCCTGTGTGGAGTGTGCACGTTCTCCCTGTGACCACGTTGGTTTCCTCTGCTTTCCTCCCACATCCCAAAGATTTCAGGATTGTAATAGGAAGATAGACACAAAAAGCTGGGAGTAACTCAGCAGGACAGGCAGCATCTCTGGGCAGAAGGAATGGCTGACGATTCGGGTGGAGACCCTTCTTCAGTCTTGTGTGCAAGGTGTGGACGAGAAAGTGGGATGACGTAGAACTAGTGTGAACTGGTGAACGATGGTCGACAAGGAGTCGGTGGGCCAAAAGGCCTGTCTCTAAATTAAACCAAATTTATCTCCCTGTAATCTAATCTAATTCACACGCCCCTTCAACACAACCAAATCTACTGTCGTCGTTTCCGGGGATCACCTCGAGGAGACTTACTTAGAAACATAGAAACATAGAAAGTAGGTGCGAGAGTAGACCACCAGGTCCGTCGAGCCCGCACCGCCATTCGCTCATGGCTGAACACTAAACAGACACACTTACCCACAAACAGTAGACACAAGACACAGAACACAAGACACTACCCTCCCCTTTATACCGCTATCACCCCTCTCCACCCCAAGAACCTCGTGAACTCCTGGGGGAGGCAAAAAACCGGATAAAAACCCAGGTCCAATTCGGGAAAAAAATCCGGGAAATTCCTCTCCGACCCCAATCCAGGCGATCGACACTTGTCCAGGAGATCACTCAGGTCTTACTATACTAACCATACCTAGGTCCATATCCCTGCCCTCTCCCCGTAGCCCCTTATCCCCTTGGCAGCTAAAAAACCATCTATTTTAGACTTAAATATATTTAACGTTTCTGCTTCCACTGCTCCCTGGGGCAGTGAATTCCATAAATTAACCACCCTCTGGGTGAAGAAGTTCTTCCTCATCTCAGTTTTAAAAGAGCCCCCCCTTATTCTGCAACTATGTCCCCTAGTTCTAGTTTCCCCGATCATTGGGAACATCCTCGGTGCATCCACCCGATCAAGGCCCCTCACGATCTTATATGTTTCAATGAGATCGCCTCTCATTCTTCTAAACTCCAAAGAGTAGAGTTCCAGCCTACTTAACCTTTCCTCATATGTCAATCCCCTCATTGCAGGAATTAATCTTGTAAACCTTCGCTGCACTGCCTCCAGGGCTAGTACATCCTTTCTTAAGTATGGACCCCAGAACTGTACACAGTATTCCAAATGTGGTCTCACTAATACTGTGTACAGCTGCAGCAAGACCTCCGTGTTTTTATACTCAATCCCCCTAGCAATAAAGGCCAAAACTCCATTGGCCTTCCTGATTGCTTGCTGCACCTGCATACTAACTTTTAGTGATTCATGTACTAATACCCCTAGATCCCTTTGCGTTGCATTACAACGCAGCTCCTCCTCTTTTAGAAAATAACTTGCCCTATCATTTTTTTTCCCAAAGTGAATGACTTCACATTTATTAGTATTAAATTTCATCTGCCAAGTTGTTGCCCACTCACCTATCTTATCGATATCCTTTTGCAGACTCTTCCTATCCTCCTCATCCCCTACTTTTCCTCCCATTTTTGTATCGTCCGCAAATTTTGATATATTACACTTGGTTCCCTCCTCCAAATCATTTATATAAATTGTGAACAACTGGGGTCCCAGCACCGACCCTTGCGGAACCCCGCTAGTTACCGGTTGCCATCCCGAGTATGAACCATTTATCCCCACTCTCTGCTTCCTATTTGTTAGCCAATCCTCTACCCATGCTAATATATTACCCCCAATCCCATAATTTTTTATTTTTAGCAATAGTCTCTTATGTGGCACCTTGTCAAAAGCCTTTTGGAAGTCCAAGTATACCACATCCACCGGTTCCCCTTTATCCATCCGGGTTGTTACTTCCTCAAAGAATTCGAGCAGATTCGTTAAACAGGACTTCCCCTTCACAAAACCATGCTGGTTCTGTCCGATGAAGTGATGTCTATCCAAGTGCCCCGTTAGTGTTTCTTTAATAATTGTCTCTAACATTTTACCCACCACCGATGTTAGACTAACCGGTCTATAGTTACCCGCCTTCTGTTTACTTCCTTTTTTAAATATAGGTGTTACATTGGCCATTTTCCAATCCACTGGGACCGTTCCTGCCTCCAGGGAGTTTTGGAAAATTATCACCAATGCATCCACAATCCCCACCGCTATCTCCCTCAAGACCCTTGGATGTAATCCATCAGGCCCAGGGGATTTATCCTCCTTCAGTCTCATTAATTTCCCTAATACCACCTCCTTGGTGATCTTAATAGTATTTAGCTCCTCCATTCCTACCGCCCCCTGTTTATCCAGCGTTGGAATATTTTTTGTGTCTTCTATGGTGAAGACTGATACAAAATACTCGTTTAATGCCTTTGCCATTTCCATGTTCCCCACCAACAACTCTCCAGTCTCACCCTCCAATGGACCAACGTTCACCTTAGCCACCCTTTTACTTTTTATATAGCTATAAAAACTCTTACTATTAGTTTTTATGTTGTTCGCTAAATTCCTTTCATAGTCTATTTTCCCCGTCTTAATTAATCTCTTAGTTATTTTTTGCTGACCTTTAAATGCTTCCCAATCCTCTACCCTCCCACTATCTCTGGCTACCTTATATGCCCTTGCCTTCATCCGAATACTATCCTTTATAGTTTTACTGAGCCATGGCTGACTGTTCTTACCCTTACCCCTTTTTTTCTTCATAGGAATAATTTTTTCTTGAAGGTTATACAGTAGATCCTTAAACGTACACCACTGCTCATGTACCGTCTTATTATTGAGTCTGCTATCCCAGTCAACTTTGATCAGCTCAGTCCTCATACCTTCATAATCCCCCTTATTTAGACTAAGCACCCTAGCCTGAGTTTCAACCTGCTCCCCTTCTATTTGAATATGGAATTCGACCATATTGTGGTCACTTGTTCCCAACGAGTCCCTAACTATGACATTTTTAATTAATCCTGCTTCATTACACAGGACCAGATCCAAGATTGCCTCCCCCCTTGTCGGTTCTGTGACATACTGTTCTAGGAACCCGTCTCTAATACATTCTATAAACTCTTCCTCTAGTCTACCCTGCCCAGTTTGGTTTGCCCAATTAATATGAAAATTGAAGTCCCCCATGATTACAGCAGTTCCCTTTTTACATGCGTCAACTATTTGCAGATTTATGTTCTGACTAACAGCGTCACAGCTATTTGGAGGTCTATAAATTACACCCACTAGTGTTTTTTTCCCCTTGTTATTCTCTATCTGTACCCAAGCTGTTTCACTATCCTGATCCTTCAACGCAATATCCTTCCTCTCTATTGCCGTTATTCCCTCCTTTATTAAAAGGGCCACCCCTCCTCCCTTTCTTTCCTGTCTATCTTTTCTAATTGTCGAGTACCCCTCTATATTTAACTCCCAGTCCTGATCCCCTTGCAGCCATGTCTCCGTAATGGCCACGATATCATAACTATATATACTTAATTGCACCGTTAATTCATTTATCTTATTTCGAATACTCCGTGCATTTAGATAAAGCACTTTCAGATGATTTTTACTACCCTTCCTTTCCGTTTTTGCCCCTTTTACATCTAGAGCTTTATCTTCACACATTCTGGATCCTCCTGTCACATTTTGATTTTCCGCTTCCCCACTGATACCCTGCTCTATTTCCTCTACCCCTGCCGTTATTACCCCCCTTGATACCTCCCCCCCCGCTACTTAGTTTAAAGACCTCTCTACTGCCCTAGTTATATGATTTGCCAGGACCCCAGTCCCAGCACCGTTCAGGTGAAGTCCGTCCTTACAGAACAGATCCCCCCTGTCCCAGTACTGGTGCCAGTGGCCCAAGAAACCATACCCATTTTTCCCACACCAGTCTTTGAGCCACGCATTCAGCTTTTTAATTTTACGTACCCTTGCCGATTTGGCCCGTGGCTCAGGTAGCAATCCGGAGATCAGTACCCTCGAGGTTCTGCTTTTTAATTTATTCCCTAACTGCTCAAACTCCTTCAGCAGATCCTCCTTCCTCGTCCTTCCTATGTCATTGGTCCCCACATGGACCACGACCACTGGATCCTCCCCCTCCCTCTGCAAATTTCTCTCCAGCATCGCAGAGATATCCTTAACCCTAGCACCGGGTAGGCAACACAGCCTTCGGGACATGTTCTGCTGGCCGCAGAGAACCTTATCTACCCCCCGAATAATACTATCCCCTATCACTACGGCATTTCTTCTAACTCCCCCCTCTTGAATGGCCCCCTGATCCACGGTGCTGCAGCCAGGTTGCTCATCCCTCCCACAGCCCCTGATCCCGTCCTTGCATTGAGTAAGAGCCTCGGTCATGCTCGTCAGGGACAAGGGCTGTGGCTCCTGCCGCATCTCCTCCTGGTTCCCCCTACCTGCCTCGCTTATGGCCACACCTTCCTTTCCTTGCTCACTGACTACTGAATTAATTAAACTGGTCGGTGTGACCATCCCCTGGCATAAAACATCCAGGTAATACTCCCCCTCCCTGATGTACCGCAGTGTATGAAGTTGGTTCTCCAGCTCATCAATGCGGAGCTCGAATTCCTCTAGCCTCAAACACTTACTGCAGCTGTAGGGATCTTCTACATCAATGGTGTCGACAAATTCCCACATCTCACAGTATTGGCACATCTCCTGGCCGCCCATCTTATATAAGTAATTAACTGGTCCTATTTAAGAATCCCCTACCCGGATTACTGTATTGATACACCCCTTATTTATATAATCCTACCTCCTATAAATGGGAAAGTACTCACCCCAGCCGTAAATTACCTACTGGTTTGGCTGTCTAGTGGTAATTCCGTCCGCTCTTCCTGTCTGGTCCACTGCTCCCTTGCAGTGCGCGGCAAACCTCTTAGCCTCTGTTAGTCTCTCGAGCCGCGGCTCCGTCCGTCCTCCCTCGGCGACAGCGACAGCCCGGGCCGCACCTGTGGCACCGCGGTCGTGACGTCCCTTCCGTTCCTGCAGAGCCTTCCTGTCCTGGGCGGAGTCTGCAGCTAACTGTGTTACCTAATTACCTGTGCTAACTAATCTTACCGCATAGCTCTACAGGTTTGTCTGTCATGAACCCCATCATTGTAGTGATATAACTATATACAAAAATAAATGTCACTGTAGTAGGCCCCCCTCGGTCAGGACTGACCATGGGTGATGCATCCTAGTCTGCAGGTGAAGTGTGGTCAGATGCAAGCCTGGGCAATGTTATATGCTGTTGCCCATGCAGCACGTCCCCCCTCTTCACGTTGCTGATAGATCCAAAGAAACAGCAGGGCCATTACAGTTTGGCACCAGCGCCGTCGCAGGAGCTGCCAGAGCGAGGTTGTAGACAACGACAAACTGCCTTAGGGGCTCCGACTCCGGATTTTCTTGAGGTTTACTCCAGGAGCCTTTTCCATGACTGGATATGACCACAAGGCAGTGGAGGTTTTAAATCAGAGTTTTCCCTCACATCGATGGACTGCCTTCCCAGGCTGACGAGCCCCATCTGCCCGTGACTCGTGGGGGCGGGAGCGACTACCTTCCTGTGCAGGTCTATAGCACCTGCCCACTGCCCAGAAATGTCACTGCAACTGACAAATAATTGAACCGTTGAACCTGTACGAATTTGGAACGTGGGAGGGAACCGGTGCACCCGGGCAAAAAGCCCACGCGGTTCACGGGGAGAACGTACAAACTCTGTACAGACAGCACCCATAGTCAGGATTGAACCCGGGCCTCTGGTGCTGTGAGGCAACAACTCTACCGCTGAGCCACTGTCCTACCCTGACAGGAAAAATAACCAATTATATTCTGCAATCTTCAGAACTTAAACATGTAAGGCTGTGAATTTTATTAAGTAGGTTGTTAACTAATGTTAATCAATCCTTTCGGTGTTTGATAACGCTGGTAGGTAGGAAGTGATCACACACAGATGCATCGACACCCACTGTGACTACTTGTACCTACTATTGATCGTTAATTTTCAATGGAGAGATCAAAGGGAGCTCGCTAGTTGCCTGCAGTCATACACAATAATAATAAATAACAAAACATACAATAAACACAAATTAACATCCACCGCAGTGAGTTCACCAAGCACCTCCTCACTGTGATGGAGGCAAACGTCTTAGTCTCTGTCTCTTCCCTCCTTGTTCTCCCTCTGCGCTGAGGCGATCCAGGCCGAAGATGCCGCCCTCCAGTCCAGCGGACCTCCGTGGTAATGTCGCCGCTGCCGAAAGCTGGACCGCTGTCTCCGCTCCGAATCGGCCCGCCACAGACTCAGCTCCGAGTCGGGCCGCTGCCAAAAGCTGGAACGCCGCCTCAGCGAGTCGGGCCACTACTGCCTCAGCTCCATATCCTTTTGCTATTAATATAGCTGTAGAAACCGTTTGGATTTACTTTCACCTAACTTGACAAAGCAACATCATATCTTCTTTTAGCTTTTCTAATTTATTTCTTAAGATTCATTTTACATTCTTTATACTCCTCAACCACCTAATTTACTCCAAGCTGCCTATAATTATTGTAGATCTCTCTCTTTTTCCGAACCAAGTAACTCATCGGGACAGGCAGACACTCTGGAAATAAAGGAATAGGTGACGTTTCGGTTCGAGACACTTCTTCAGACTGAGGGAAATAGATGCTGGAGTAGGCCATTTGGCCCTTCGATCAAGCACCGCGTTCAATATGATCATGGCTGATCATCCAGAATCAGTCCCCCGTTTCTGCTTTCTTCCCATCTCTCTCGATTCCGCTAGCCCTAAGAGCTAAATCTAACTCTCTCTTGAATACATCAGTAGTTGAGGCTGGTAATATAACAACATTTAAAAGACATTTGGACCAGTGCATGGATGGGAAAGGTTGAAAAGGATATGGGCCAAATGTGAGCGGATGGGACCAGTGCAGATGGAGCACCTTGGTCAGAATGGACAAGTTGGGCCGAAGGGCCAGAATGGTTACATGACTCTACGGCTCCAAGGGAAATTCGTCAGGGCATTGCCTGAGGTGGTGAACTTCAGTTATTGAAGGAGTAGATGGGATGAGCTGGGAGCAATGGAGGCAGCATGGTGACCTGAGAGAGCTTTATTAGATATCGAGAGACACGCTCTCCCTGTGACCACGTGGGTTTCCACCAGGTGCTCAGGCCTCCTCACACATCCCAAAGATGAGTGGGTTTGCAGGTTAATTTGCCGCAGTGTGTAAGTCATAAAGTCATAAGTTTTGAATTGAATTATGTCTTTACTTTGTGTACTAGTCATGTCTCTACTATTTATTTCATTCCCCTTACATGTTTTTCCTCTACCTGCTAAATTTTGGTTAGGTGTCCTTGAGACTCTTGAAAGGCGCCCATAAATAAAATGTATTATTATTATTATTATAAGTTCATAAGTCTATGTGATATGAGTATAATTCGCCCATTGTGTGTGTGTGCGTGTGTGTATATGCATGTGTGTATCTCCTAGATCCCAGACTGTGTGACCTTTTGCTCTCCAGGCCGATGGCAAGTTACCACCTAATCCTTGAAGATACTTGAAGGGTATATTATGATATGAATAATGTATTGATTAATTATTCTAATTAAACACATTTCCACATGCTAATTCCTTTAATTAGAAAGTAGACGTTTTTCACAGTGCAAATAAACAGAGTGATTCTGATAAACAGCCATAGCCTGCAGCAGTCCCATTGAATAAATGCGTTTCCGGATTGCAACTTCCACAGAGAACACGAGCTGGTGTTTATTACCAAGCAACAAGATGAAAGGACCAGTTCCACTTTGCAGGACAACACCAAGGTTGGATGTGAGCTGGCGATGACCAACACTTGGTCCCTCAGTGGCAGGAAGCTAGGGCGCTAAGAAACAAAAATTGGTTTGATGTTACTATATTGGAGGTTGTCCAAACAGGACATGAGAATTAAGGTGAGGGGGAAAGATTTAATCGGAATCCGAGGGGTAACTTTTCACACAAAGGGTGGTGGGCGTATGGAATGAGCTGCCAGAAGAGTTAGTTGAGACAGGAACTATCACAAAGTTTAAAAAACAATTAGATAGGTATATGGATAGAACAGGTTTGGAGGGATATGGGCCAAATGCAGGCAGGTGGGACTAGTGTAGCGGGGACATGTTGGTTAGTGTGGGTAAGTTGGGCCGAAGGGCCTGTTTCCATGCTGTATCACTCTAGGACTCTAGAGCAAGGACGGGTAGAGGGGGAAGTGAAGTGCCAAAGGATTGGAGATCGTCAAACAAAGAAAGAGGGTGGCAGACCGAGAGAAAAGAAGGTAGGTAGGAGAATGGATCAAGGAAGATAAGACTGAGGAAGATTGAGGAAGGGAAAGATAGGAAGACTGAAAAAGAGACAGCAAAGAAAATGAAGAATGAAGGAGGGAAGGTTGAGTAAGCGGAGGCTGAAGAAGAGAAGGAGCGGGTGACTCAAAAATAGCAGGCGGAGATAAGTGAAGAAGAGAAGAGTGAAGAGGAGAAGACTGAAGCTAAGGACAGGATGTAACGTCATTAGTGTATGAGTCTATGTTCCCTAAGCTGGGAACATAGGGGAGGTACCATGGAATGGAAGGGAGGGAGGGGAGGAGTATAATTGTGCTGGCGGAACTCAAGAAACCCGTGACAAGTCTAGAGGAGGTGAAATGGGGGAAGTTCGACACATTTGATGAACTTACTTCTGGAATGGAGGTGATTTATAGCACAGACTAACCATATAACATATAACCATATAACAATTACAGCACGGAAACAGGCCATCTCGACCCCTCTAGTCCATGCCGAACACATAATCTCCCCTAGTCCCATATACCTGCGCTCAGACCATAACCCTCCATTCCTTTCCCATCCATATAACTATCCAATTTATTTTTAAATGATAAAAACGAACCTGCCTCCACCACCTTCACTGGAAGCTCATTCCACACAGCTACCACTCTCTGAGTAAAGAAGTTCCCCCTCATGTTACCCCTAAACTTCAGTCCCTTAATTCTCAAGTCATGTCCCCTTGTTTGAATCTTCCCTACTCTCAGTGGGAAAAGCTTTTCCACGTCAACTCTGTCTATCCCTCTCATCATTTTAAAAACCTCTATCAAGTCCCCCCTTAACCTTCTGCGCTCCAAAGAATAAAGCCCTAACTTGTTCAACCTTTCTCTGTAACTTAGTTGCTGAAACCCAGGCAACATTCTAGTAAATCTCCTCTGTACTCTCTCTATTTTGTTGACATCCTTCCTATAATTAGGCGACCAAAATTGTACACCATACTCCAGAATTGGCCTCACCAATGCCTTGTACAATTTTAACATTACATCCCAACTTCTATACTCAATGCTCTGATTTATAAAGGCCAGCACACCAAAAGCTTTCTTTACCACCCTATCTACATGAGATTCCACTTTCATGGAACTGTGCACAGTTATTCCCAGATCCCTCTGTTCACCTACATTCTTCAATTCCCTACCATTTACCATGTACGTCCTATTTTGATTTGTCCTGCCAAGATGTAGCACCTCACACTTATCAGCATTAAACTCCATCTGCCATCTTTCAGCCCACTCTTCCAACTGGCATAAATCTCTCTGTAGACTTTGAAACTCTTCTTCATTACCCGCAACCCCACCTATCTTAGTATCATCTGCATACTTACTAATCCAATTTACCACACCATCGTCCAGATCATTGATGTACATGACAAACAACAGTGGACCCAACACAGATCCCTGTGGCACCCCACTCGTCACTGGCCTCCAACCTGACAAACAACCATCCACCATTACTCTCTGGCATCTCCCATTCAGCCACTGTTAAATCCATCTTGCTACTCCACCATTAATACCCAACCATTGAACCTTCTTAACCAACCTTCCATGAGGAACCTTGTCAAAGGCCTTACTGAAGTCCATATACACAACATCCACTGCTTTACCCTCATCAATTTCCCGAGTAACATCTTCAAAAAATTCAAGAAGATTAGTTAAACATGACCTTCCAGGCACAAATCCATGTTGACTGTTCCTAATCAGACCCTGTTTATCCCGATGCTTATATATATTATCTCTAAGTATTCTTTCCATTAATTTGCCCACCACTGACGTCAAACTAATAGGTCTATAATTGCTAGGTTTACTCTTAGACCCCTTTTTAAACAATGGAACAACATGCGCAGTACGCCAATCCTCCGGCACTATTCCCGTTTCTAATGACATTTGAAATATTTCTGCCATAGCCCCTGCTATTTCTACACTAACTTCCCTCAATGTCCTAGGGAATATCCTGTCCGGACCTGGAGACTTATCCACTTTTATATTTCTCAAAAGTGTCAGTACTTCCTCTTCTTTGATCCTCATAGTTTCCATAGCTACTCTACTTGTTTCCCTTACCTCACATAATTCAATATCCTTCTCCTTGGTGAATACCGAAGAAAAGAAACTGTTCAATATCTCCCCCATCTCTTTTGGCTCTGCAGATAGTTGGCCACTCTGACTCTCTAATGGACCAATTTTATCCCTCGTTATCCTTTTGCTATTAATATAGCGGTAGAAACCCTTCGGATTTACTTTTACCTTACTTGCCAAAGCAACCTCATATCTTCTTTTAGCTTTTCTAATTTCTTTCTTAAGATTCTTTTTACATTCTTTATACTCCTCAAGCACCTCATTTACTCCATGCTGCCTATAACTATTGTAGATATCCCTCTTTTTCCGAACCAAGTGTCCAATTTCCCTTGAAAACCATGGCTCTTTACAATTTTTACGATTTCCTTTCAACCGAACAGGGACATAAAGATTCTGTACTCTTAAAATTTCACCTTTAAATGTACTCCATTTCTCTTCCACATCTTTCCCATAAAACAAACTGTCCCAATTTACTCCTTTTAAATCCTTTCGCATCTCCTCAAAGTTAGCCTTTCTCCAATCAAAAATCTCAACCCTAGGTCCAGTTTTGTCCCTCTCCATAATTATATTGAAACTAATGGTATTGTGATCACTGGACCCGAACTGTTCCCCAACGCATACCTCTGCCACCTGACCCATCTCATTTCCTAACAGGAGGTCCAGTACCGCCCCTTCTCTAGTAGGTACTTCTATGTATTGTTGCAAAAAACTATCCTGCACACATTTTACAAACTCCAACCCATCCAGCCCATTTACAGAATGTGTTTCCCAGTCTATGTGTGGAAAATTGAAATCTCCCACTAAGTAGACTAAGTAGCTATTTTATATTTTTTCTTGAATCTTCAAATTGATTCATTGTTCCTTTTGCATTAAAGATGTTGGGTGTGAACTCTGGCATTGGGGCAATGATTGGAGAGGATGCATGCTCCGAGAGATTTCGAGGAGAGGAGGTTGACTCTTCGAGCACCCTGGCTGCCGTGAAGAAATGGGAGAGGTTTAGATTATAGAGATGCAGCATGGACCCACCGAGTCCGCACCGACCGGCGATCCCCGCACACAAGCACTTTCCCACACACAATGGGGAAAATTTACACTTTTTACCTGAGCCAATCAACCTACAAACCTGTGATGTCTTTGGAGTGTGGGAGGAAATCGGAGCACTCGGAGAAAACCCACGCAGCCACGGGGAGAACATCACACACACACACACACACACACTACTTAATAAAATTCACAGCCTTACATGTTTAAGTTCTGAAGCTGCGGAATATAATTGGTTATTTTTCCTGTCAGGGTAGGACAGTGGCTCAGCGGTAGAGTTGTTGCCTCATAGCACCAGAGACCCAGGTTCAATCCTGACTATGGTTGCTGTCTATATGGAGTTTGGACGTGTTCCCCGTGACCCGCGTGGGTTTTTTGCGCGGGTGCTCCGGTTCCCTCCCACGTTCCAATTTCGTACAGGTTCAACGGTTCAATGGTACTTTATTTGTCAGTTACAGTGAAATTTCTGGGCAGTGGGCAGGTGCTATAGACCTGCACGGGAAGGTAGACGCTCCTGCCTCCACGAGTCTCGGGCAGATGGGGCTCGTCAGCCTGGGAAGGCGGTCCACCTAGGAGAGGGAAAACTCTGATTTAAAACCTCCACTGCCTTGTGGTCATATCCAGTCATGGAAAAGGCTCCAGGCGTAAACCTTAAGAAAATCAAGTCGGAGTCCCTAAGGCAGTATGTCGTTGTCTACAACCTTGCTATAGCAGCTCCTACGACGGTGCTGGTGCCAAACTGTAACGGCCCTGCTGTTCCATTGGATCGATCAGCGACGTGGAGTACGTGCTGCATGGGCAACAGCCTGTCCTCCATATGACATCGCCCAGGCTTGCATCCGACCACAATTCACCTGCAAACTAGGATGCATCACCCATGGTCAGTCCTGACCGAGGGGGGCCTACTACAGTGACATTTATTTTTGTATATAGTTATATCACTACAATGATGGGGCTCATTACAGAAGCCTCCTCGAGACGATCCCCGGAAACGACGACAGTAGATTTGGTTGTGTTGAGGGTGCGTGTGAATTAGATTAGATTACAGGGAGATAAATTTGGTTTAATTGAAAGACAGGCATTTCGGCCCACCGAGTCCTTGTCGACCATCGTTCACCAGTTCACACTAGTTCTACGTCATCCCACTTTCTCGTCCACACCTTGCACACAATTTCGCAATTTGCAGCAGCCACTTAAATTACAAACTGAAGAAGGGTCTCCACCCGAAACGTCAGCCATTCCTTCTGCCCAGATTGCTGGTGTACTCCGAGCTCAGTAGACTTTGTCATATCTGTATGTGTAGCAAAGACTGATAAAGACCACAGGGAATCCCTTGTACATAAAGTTTGGGAAATTGATATTGAATAATCGTTGAAATTGGTTTCGCATCACAGACACACATATGGTCACAGTGTTATGCAGCTCAGAAACAGGCCCTTTGGCCCACTATGTCCATTCCAACATTAAAACCATAAGATGGAGGTGCAGACTCAGGCCTTTCGGCCCATCGAGTACCCTCCACCATTCGAACACGATGCACCTGTTTTCCCCTCTCAACCCCATTCTCATGCCTTCTCCCCATAAACTGTAATGCCCTTGTTAGTGAACAACCCATCAATCTCCACTTTAAAAATACTCAATGACTTGACCTCCACCGCCATCTGTTTCCACAAAGTTGTGTCTTCATAAACTCGTAAATTCATAAGTGATAGGAGCAGAAAATTAGGCCATTCGGTCCACCAGGTCTACTCCACCATCCGAACATGGCTGATCTATCTCTCCCTCCTAGCCCCATTCTCCCGGTTTCGCCCCAAACCCTTGACACCCTGACTAATCAAATATCTGGCAATCTCCGCCTTAAAGATATCCGTTGACGGCCTCCACAGCCGTTTGTGGCAAAGAATTCCACAGATTGTGTGGACACCGAATTTCTCGGTGAAAAACCACGCAGGTCACGGGGTGACGTTTCGGGTCAAGACGCTTTTTCAGACTAAGCGTCAGGGGAGAGGCAGGCACAGAGATATGGAGGGGTAAGGTGTGAAAACACAGATCAAAGGGGACGATGGTCAAAGAAATGTGGAATGGTTCATTGTTGGCTCAGGGGAGGTGACAATGAGGCATACAAACAGAAAAATTAATCAGGAGGTCAGTGGAACTAGGATAGGGGTACTTTACTGGACTTTATCTTGCACTAAATGTTATTCCCTTCATCATGTATCTGTACACTGAGGACGGCTGGATTGTGATCATGTGTTGTCTTTCCGCTGACTGGTTAGCATGCAGCAGAGGCTTTTCACTGTACCTCGATACCTCGCTAAACTGAACTGAAGCTTGCTGCAAGAAGTGTAGATGGAGACTGCTATTCAATAAGTTTGACTTATGTGTTGGACAGAACTAAACTGAACTGAACAGAACTGAACTAAACTAAAGTAAACTGAACTAAACCACAAAACTCCCTGCTCATCTCAGTAACGATGTCACCAGGAAAGTGTTTGTGCAGTTTTGTCAACATATTGTTTCCAAACAAGATTCCGGGCAAGGACATCAGAATAATCTTCGCAAATAAAAAAAGTTTTTTGGCAGAAGAGAAAATTGCCAGGACAGCTGAATAGGCTGATGTTTCAGCGTTAAAAAAAACATATTTACCAGAGCGTAATTGGCAACCTTTCGACTGGTCCTAAGCTGCATTAAAACTGAATGAACATCAAGGCTATTTTCTTCACGTCTTGTGGGTGATGTATGAGTCAGTTAGTAATCTTCTTCCGAAATGGAGAGGTCCACAGTGAATCTGCAATGGAGACTTGCTGAATATTTAAAAGTACATAGTCAGTGACCCCAACATCAAGTATCGTGGCTGGCTCTGCTATCGCTGGTTTATTAGGCAGATTAATAGGATGGACATCACCTTTCAGACTTGTACTCTAAGCAGCAGCTTGAAGACAACTTTTGTTTCTAACAATGCTGCACCTGTTCCTAGTGCGGACACACAGGGTGTATAGAACTGAAGGTCGCAAAGATTCAATGATTCAATGATACTTGACTGTCACATCTACCTGGGTTATTGTGTCATTATTTGATTTTGCATTCAATCTGGTAAATTCACACAGCAGACCACACCTAGGCAGTAGAGAGACACAGTCTGAGTCTGAAGAATGGTCTGCTAACTGAGGGAGAGAGAAGGGAGAGAAAGGGGGAGAGAGGATGGGAAGAGAGAGGAGGAGAGAGAGAAGAGTGGAGAGAGAGGAGGAGAAAGAGAAGAGGGGAGAGAGAAGGAAGAGAGAGGGGGTGAGAGAGAAGAGGGGAGAGAGAAGGGGGAGACGGGAGCGTGGGGTTCATTTTCCCACACAAGCAATAGGTGACTGGGCAATCTGAACCCAAACACCAAGTTGAAAGCGGCCGAAGGTGCGCATCGCTTGGGACAGTCCCCACTCTCCTACGTCCACCCTCCGCGGGCTGTGGGTCGGGTGGAGCGGAGGTGTGGGACAATGTTCATGCCTTCACAGTGATGTGATGGACGCGGGGATCTGGACCAATCGCTGACAAGTCCCGCCCATCGGCAACGTCATGTCCGTTATAGGACTTTTCTGTTGAGCGGCAGTCGGTCCGTTGGCTTGTAGGCGACGCCGCCTTTCGGGTAGGTGGCGTTTCGACAAAGCGGCCATTCGGTAAATTGCCTTTTAGGCTACACAGCTTTTTGGTTCGTTGGCTTTTAGGCGTCCCTCCCTTTCGGTTAGTTTGCATTTAGGCGTCCCATCCTTTCAGTTAGTAGGCGTTTCATTAGATTAGATTAGATTAGATAGCCTTTATTGTCATTCAGGCCGAAGTCTGAACGAAATTGAAGCAGTCATACATACAATACAATAAAAAACAACAATAAACACATATTAACATCCACCACAGTGAGTCCACCCAACATCTCCTCACTGTGATGGAGGCAAAATCTTAGGTCTCCAGTTTCGTCCCTCCTCTTCTCCCTCTGCGCTGAGGCGATAGCCCGCGGGCGATGTTACAACTGTCCCGCGGCTCAAACACCGCGGCCCGGGGTGGTCGAAGCTGCCGCCCACCAGTCCTGCAGACGCAGCCGCTGGCCCGCGGCCGAACCACGGACTCAGGCCACCGCCGCCAGAACACCGTCCCAGCCACCGGAGCTTCGTTCCATCCCCGAGCCGGATCGCCCTCACGTGAGTACCGTTACCGTCTCAGCCTCGCGCCAGGCCGCCCCGACATTGGCGCCGCTCCTCCCTCGGGCTGGGCCGCCCCGACTGGGCGCCGCTCCTCCCTCGGGCTGGGCCGCCCCGACTGGGCGCCGCTCCTCCCTCGGGCTGGGCCACCCCAACATGGGCGCCGCTCCTCCCTCGGGCTAGGAGCGCCGTACCTCCCCGAGCTCGGCCACTCCGACGGGAGCACCGTTCCTTCCTCGGGCCGGCCGTCCTCACGGGAGCGTCACAGCCCCTCACGAAAGCACTGTTCCAGCCCCGAGCCGGGCCGTCCGCACGGGAGCGAGCCCAGTGCGAGTCCTGGCGGGCTCTGCCTCCTGAGCCTCGAGGTCGCCAGTTCCGCCATTAGGCCTCAGCGCAGACGGAGGCAGAGAAGGGGAATACGACAAAAAAAGTCGCATTCCCCCGCAGGGAGAGACAGCAAGCCCCGTTTCACCCCCCCCCCAAACAGAAACTAAAAACCAAAACTAGACTAACCAAAACGAAAATAAACAACACAAAAAACACAAAACAAACAGGACTGCCGGAGAGCCGCTGCAGCCAGAGCCGCGCCGCCACTAGGAAGCCTAATCTTCGTAATCTTTCGGTTTATTGGCGTTTCGGCCACGTTTCCATTCGGTTCTTTGACTTCGACTTCTTTGCTTTGGCCTCTCGTCCGTCGGTGCCACGTCCGCGCATGGATTGATCCCAATGGCCTGATGGTCTGTATTCCAGAGTACTCAAGGAGGTGGCTCTAAAAATCGTGGATGCATTAGTGATCATTTTCCAATTTTCTCTAGATTCTGCATCAGTTCCTGTGGATTGGAGGGTAGCTAATGTCATTCCACTATTTAAGAAAGGAGAGAGAGAGAAAGCACAAAATTATAGACCAGTTATCCTGACATCGGTGGTGGGGAAGCTGCTGGAGTCAATTATAAAAGATGAGATAGCCAAACATTTGGATGGCAGTAACAGGATCGGTTCGAGTCAGCATGGATTTGCGAAGGGGAAATCATGCTTGACTAATCTTCTGGAATTTTTTTAGGATGCAAATAGGAAAATGGACAATGGAGAGCCAGTGGATGTAGTGTACCTAGACTTTCAGAAAGCATTTGATAAGGTCCCACATAGGAGATTAGAGGGCAAAATTAGAGCACATGGTATTGGGGGTAGAGTGCTGACATGGAGAGAAAATTGGTTGGCAGACAGGAAACAGAGAGTAGTCATTAATGGGTCCCTTTCTGAATGGCAGGCAGTGACTAGTGGGATACAGCAAGGCCCTGTGCTGGGACCGCAGCTATTTACAATATGCATTAATGATTTAGATGAAGGGATTAAAAGTAACATTAGCAAATTTTCAGATGGCACAACGCTGGGTGGCAGTGTGAACGATAAGGAGGATGCTATGAGGATGCAGGGTGACTTGGACAGGTTGGGTGAGTGGGCAGATGCAGGGCAGATGCATGGCAGATGCAGTTTAATGTGGATAAATGTTAGGTTATCCTCGTTGGTGGCAAAAACAGGAAGGCAGATGAATGGTGTCGTTGGGAAAAGGGGAAGTACAATGAGATCTTGGGGTCCTTGTTCATTAGTCACTAAAAGTAAGTATGCAGGTAGAGCAGGCAGTGAAGAAAGTAAATGGCATGTTTGTTACGTATGTGATAATTAGAATATGTAATTAGTGTCTAGTGATGTCTTGTGTTGTCTTGTGATGTCTTGTGCAAGTACGCATGTGCACGGGGAGACTCAGGGTGGCGTCCTACAGTAAAGAAGCTTGTGTGATTACTCCCGTGTCCGAGCCTTATTTCAAGTCTGTTCAAAGCAACCAAATACACAACAATTGGCGACAAGGATAAAAGAACGAAGATAAGAACAAGGCCAGCAAGAAGAATTGAAAACAAGTTTAAAAATAGAAGTAGTATATGGAAACAAGTTGGAAACAGCACCAAGCCAAATGGTTTTGAAATGGCGCCAAAAAGAAAAGAAAAAAGGTAGGAACGGGAAGCAATAGCTCAGGGAAGAGCGAAGGCAAACAAGCAGGGTAGTAAGGCTCACCGAGCACAGGTAGGAGCGACGGTGTCAGCTTACATGCAGCCCACAGCCAGCCCCAGACGTTGGGTGAGGGCTTCGTGCCGTGTAGGCCACAGCCAGGTCCAGAGAGCCACCGACAGAAGCTGAGACTTCAGCCCAACCGGGAACAGTTAGCCCGGTCGGAGAAGAGAGTGGAGAAAGCCGACGACGAGAGAGGCACAGTCCTGACGCTTGGAGCAACGGGGACCAGCAGCAGAAATTAGCAGCGACTCACCTTCCGCAGGGTGTTCACGGGAGCCGAGCAGCGGGTCTAGTAGCAGCCGGGAGGGCTGTGGAGCCAGCGGAGGCAACAGTAACGGCTGAGCCAGCTAAAGCAGCAGTGGAGGCCACGTGACGCCGTCAGCAGAAGTACCGGTGAGGACACCTCAAGGGGTGGAGGAGGCACCAGAGTCCACAGGCCGCAAGCTAGAGCAGTGGAAGCCTTCATAATAAAAATCCTCTGTGAATGTAAAGCATTGTCACAGTAAAAGCAGGACCGTTTGGATTTAATGTATGGGTCACTGTTATCAATAATTTAAGTACATCTGTGTGCATAGAAGGGATAGGAATAAAAAAGGGTTAGTTAATAGTGTAAATCTTTTATTATAAGATTAAGTAAGAGACAGTGATTGTTGCTAAAGCTAATTAATACAGTGTAACTGTGTTATCCTGGAAAAGTCAGTGTTTTATCTGTACAGGAGATATGTGTTTTATTATCTTGAGGTAATCAGTGTTAGCACCTGAAAAGGGCACCTGGATAGCAACAGGTGCCATGGCTACTACAGTGTATGGGAATATGCCTCTGTTTGATCCAGATCAGAACCTTAATGAATGGACTGAAGTGTTAGAGGCTTGGTTCAGTTCAAATGATGTCACTACGGCAGAGAAGAAACAAACAATGTTCCTCACAGGCTTAGGAAGCAAGGGTTATCACACCGTATGTGCGTTGCTGCAGCCAGCAAAGCCCACGACTAAATCGTACGAGGAATGTAAAGAGGCATTAATTGCTCACTTCTCACCTAAACCAACAGAAATCGTGCAAAGGTATCGGTATTATACCTGCACACAAGCAAGTGAAACTATCCCACAATTCCTAGCGAAGCTTCGTCAGTTAAGTGAGGGGTGTAATTTTCAGGAATTGGAAAAGATGCTAAGGGATAAGTTGGTGGTAGGATGTGCAGATAGTAACATCCAGAAGAAACTGTTGGGTACCCCAAATCTTACCTTTGATACCGCAGTCACTATTACAACGGCAATGGAGGTCGCGGGACAGGATGTAGAGCAAATCAGGACGATTGGAAGGTCCCAGGATGATTTTAACCCTGTCCATCAGATCCAAAGGAAGGAACCTAAAATGTAGCGGAGAGAGAAGAAAAAGACAATGAACAGAGAATAAGAGAGGGTGGGTTTCTTAAATGTGTATATTTTAATGCTAGGAGCATTGTAACTCAGAGGAATTACAATGTAACTCAGTAACTCAGGTGGATGAACTCAGAGCCTGGATTTACACCTGGAAGTATGATGTTGTGACGATCAGTGAAACATGGTTGCAGGAGGGCTGTGATTGGAAACTAAATATTCCAGTGTGGATGTGTTGCATTGCTTATCATGGAAGATATTACTGCAGTGCTTTGGCAGGATAGATTAGAGGGCTCGTCTAGGGAGGCTATTTGGGTGGAACTGAGAAATGGGAAAGGGGTAGCAACACTTATAGGGGTGTCTTATAGACCGCCAAATGGGGAGCGAGAATTGGAAGAGCAAATATGTAAGGAGATTGCAGATATTAGTAGTAAGCACATGGAAGTGATTGTGGGAGATTTCAATTTTCCACACATAGACTGGGAAACACATTCTGTAAATGGGCTGGGTGGGTTGGAGTTTGTAAAATGTGTGCAGGATAGTTTTTTGCAGCAATACATAGAAGTACCTACTAGAGAAGGAGCGGCGCTGGACCTCCTGTTAGGAAATGAGACGGGTCAGGTGGCAGAGGTATGCGTTGGGGAACAGTTCGGGACCAGTGATCACAATACCATTAGTTTCAATATCATTATGGAGAGGGTCAGAACCGGACCTAGGGTTGCGATTTTTGATTGGAGAAAGGCTAACTTTGAGGAGATGCGAAAGGATTTAAAAGGAGTAAATTGGGACATTTTGTTTTATGGGAAAGATGTGGAAGAGAAATGGAGTACATTTAAAGATGAAATTTTAAGAGCACACAATCTTTATGTCCCTGTTCGGTTGAAAGAAAAAAGTAAAAATCGGAAAGAGCCATGGTTTTCAAGGGAAATTGGACACTTGGTTCGGAAAAAGAGGGAGATCTACAATAATTATAGGCAGCATGGAGTAAATGAGGTGCTTGAGGAGTATAAAGAATGTAAAAAGAATCTTAAGAAATAAATTAGAAAAGCTAAAAGAAGATATGAGGTTGCTTTGGCAAGTAAGGTGAAAGTAAACCCATAGGGTTTCTACAATTTGAAAATCTATAAATTGGATAGTTATATGGATGGGAAAGGAATGGAGGGTTATGGTCTGAGCGCAGGTATATGGGACTAGGGGAGATTATGTGTTCGGCACGGACTAGAGGGGTCGAGATGGCCTGTTTCCGTGCTGTAATTGTTATATGGTTATATGGTTTACAGCTATATTAATAGCAAAAGGATAACGAGGGATAAAATTGGTCCTTTAGAGAGTCAGAGTGGACAGCTATCTGCAGAGCCAAAAGAGATGGGGGAGATATTGAACAATTTATTTTCTTCGGTATTCACCAAGGAGAAGGATATTGAATTATGTGAGGTAAGGGAAACAAGTAGAGTAGCTATGGAAACTATGAGATTCAAAGAAGAGGAAGTACTGACACTTTTGAGAAATATAAAATTGGATAAGTCTCCAGGTCCGGACAGGATATTCCCTAGGACATTGAGGGAAGTAGGTGTAGAAATAGCAGGGGCTATGACAGAAATATTTCAAATGTCATTAGAAACGGGAATAGTGCCGGTGGATTGGCGTACTGCGCATGTTGTTCCATTGTTTAAAAAGGGGTCTAAGAGTAAACCTAGCAATTATAGACCTGTTAGTTTGACGTCAGTGGTGGGCAAATTAATGGAAAGGATACTTAGAGATAATATATATAAGCATCTGGATAAACAGGGTCTGATTAGGAACAGTCAACATGGATTTGTGCCTGGAAGGTCATGTTTGACTAACCTTCTTGAATTTTTTGAAGAGGTTACTCGGGAAATTGATGAGGGTAAAGCAGTGAATGTTGTATATATGGACTTCAGTAATGCCCTTGACAAGGTTCCTCATGGAAGGTTAGTTAAGAAGGTTCAATGGTTGGGTATTAATGGTGGAGTAGCAAGATGGATTCAACAGTGGCAGAATGGGAGATGCCAGAGAGTAATGGTGGATGGTTGTTTGTCAGGTTGGAGGCCAGTGACTAGTGGGGTGCCACAGGGATCTGTGTTGGGTCCACTGTTGTTTGTCATGTACATCAATGATCTGGATGAT
The DNA here is from genome assembly GCF_010909765.2 of Amblyraja radiata. Lineage (NCBI taxonomy): Eukaryota > Metazoa > Chordata > Chondrichthyes > Rajiformes > Rajidae > Amblyraja > Amblyraja radiata. The sequence goes on from NC_045989.1 coordinate 155,323, forward strand.
GGTGTGGTAAATTGAATTAGTAAGTATGCAGATGATACTAAGATAGGTGGGGTTGTGGATAATGAAGTAGATTTTCAAAGTCTACAGAGAGATTTATGCCAGTTGGAAGAGTGGACTGAAAGATGGCAGATGGAGTTTAATGCTGATAAGTGTGAGGTGCTACATCTTGGCAGGACAAATCAAAATAGGACGTACATGGTAAATGGTAGGGAATTGAAGAATGCAGGTGAACAGAGGGATCTGGGAATAACTGTGCACAGTTTCCTGAAAGTGGAATCTCATGTAGATAGGGTGGTAAAGAAAGCTTTTGGTGTGCTGGCCTTTATAAATCAGAGCAATGAGTAAAGAAGTTGGGATGTAATGTTAAAATTGTACAAGGCATTGGTGAGGCCAATTCTGGAGTATGGGGCACAATTTTGGTCGCCTAATTATAGGAAGGATGTCAACAAAATAGAGAGAGTACAGAGGAGATTTACTAGAATGTTGCCTGGGTTTCAGCAACTAAGTTACAGAGAAAGGTTGAACAAGTTAGGGCTTTATTCTTTGGAGCGCAGAAGGTTAAGGGGGGCCTTGATAGAGGTCTTTAAAATGATGAGAGGGATAGACAGTTGACGTGGATAAGCTTTTCCCACTGAGAGTAGGGAAGATTCAAAAGGGGACATGACTTGAGAATTAAGGGACAGAAGTTTAGGGGTAACATGAGGGGGAACTTCTTTACTCAGAGAGTGGTGGCTGTGTGGAATGAGCTTCCAGGGAAGGTGGTGGAAGCAGGTTCGTTTTTATCATTTTAAAATAAATTGGATAGTTATATGGACGGGAAAGGAATGGAGGGTTATGGTCTGAGCGCAGGTATATGGGACTAGGGGAGAATACGTGTTCGGCACGGACTAGAAGGGTCGAGATTGCCTGTTTCCGTGCTGTAATTGTTATATGGTTATATGGTTAACCTAGACTAAAAGGGACAAGGAGTCCTCCAAGGGCATCCAGAGACAAGGGGCCGAGACGGAAGAAGACATGGAGTCCACCAAGGGCATATGAAGACAAGATTCCCAACTCCAAGAGGTGCTGGAGATGTGGCGGTAGCCATAAGCCAGCAATGTGTAGGTTCCGAGATAGTAGGTGCTTCAGGTGCTCGGGAATGGGTCACACCAAAAGGCAGTGTGATGCTGTTAGAGCCTACCAGCAGGGGAGAAGACGGTTATGGAAAAAGGCAAACCGCTTGGAGGAGACTGAGTCGGATTCATCAGAGTATGATATAGGCCACTTGTACGATGAATCAATTAACAAATTGTCGAACGCTGAACCGTATACGACCACGGTGATAATAAATGGCAAGGATGTACAAATGGAAGTGGACACGGGCAGTCCATGGACTATAGTACCAGAGGAAGCCTTCAAAGAACTCTGTCCGAAACCCAGACTGGATGCCTGTAGCCTTAAACTAAAATCCTACATAGGAGGGAAGGTGGACATTATCGAGGAAGCAGCGGTACAGGTACGGCTCTATCCTCACAGGAAGCCAGAAATGCTGACCATAGTGGTGGTCAAGAAAGGGGCAAGCCTAATGGGAAGAGATTGGTTGGGGAGGTACCCTGAAGTGCTGTCAAATATGGCCAGCCAGCAGACGCCGGATTCAAGTCTAAGGCCACCAAGTAGGATACACAATTTGCGAGAGGCTTTGGGCTCAGTACTAAACAAGCATGCCAAGCTGTTTGATAACAGGACCCATGGAGTACTGAAGGGGTACCAAGCCAAAGTGTACCCACAAGACGGAAACAGTGGGGCCAAATTTTACAAAGCAGCGCCGGTGTCATATGCAGCTAGGAAGCAAATAGATGCCACATTAGATGACTTGCTGCAGGAGGGCATTATCAAGCCAGTGAAGACAGCGGATTTTGCATGCCCAATCATAGCTGTGAAGAAACCGAATGGGGCCATGAGAGTCTGTGAAATTATAAGCTCACAGCAAACAAGGTGCTGAAAGTGGAACAGTATCCACTTCCAACATTGGAGGATCTCCTGCAGGAACTAGAAGGAGGAGAGAAGTTCTGTAAACTAGACCTCTCCCATGCCTATCATCAGATAGAGTTAGACCCAGACGCTCGGAGGTACACCACCATTAATATACACAAAGGAACAAGAGCAGGCATTCCAGAGATCGAAGCGTCTCCTGCAGAGTGACAGTGTGCTGACGCATTACGATCCAGCCAAAACAATCCTGCTCCAAACGGATGCAAGCCCCTATGGCTTGGGTGCTGTGATAAGCCATGTGGATTCATAGGGACAGGAACGTCCAATAGCGTTTGCCTCACGCACTCTCAAGCCCAGCGAAGTGAATTACGCACAATATGAGAAGGAGGGTTTATCTATCATCTTCGGACAAAAAAAGTTCCACAAGCAGCTACATGGGAGGTTTTTCACCATTGTAACTGATCATAAGCCTCTTATGGGACTATTTGGAGACCACAAGCCTGCAAGCCCAATGGCATCGGCCCGGGTAGCAAGATGGCATAATCCCTTTGAGAATAGGGAATATTCAAACAAGAGGACATGACTTCAGAATTAAGGGACAAAAGTTTAGGGGTAACATGAGGGGGAACGTCTTTACTCAGAGAGTGGTAGCGGTGTGGAATGAACTTCCAGTGGAAGTGGTGGAGGCAGGTTCGTTGGTATCATTTTAAAATAAATTGGATAAGCATATGGATGAGAAGGGAACGGAGGGTTATGGCGTGAGTGCAGGCAGGTGGGACTAAGGGAAAAAAGTTGTTCGGCACTGACTTGTAGGGTCGAGATGGCCTGTTTCCGTGCTGTAATTGTTATATGGTTATATTTATATGATCCTGTCTGCCTACAGTTATACGATTGTCCATCGGGAAGGCAGGAAACACCAGAATGCCGACGCGTTGTCGCGCTTGCCAATCCACAAAGAGGACTCTTTTTGGAACCACCCTGAGCTCGCGGAGCTCGATGAAGCACCAGAGGCACGCATCAACTTGCTCACCGATCTGGACATGCGTCCCGTTGAAGCACGGGAAATGAGAAGGGCTACCAGAAAGGACAGAGTCTTCTCAAGGGTAAGGAGCCACATCATGCAGGGGTGGCCAGGGTCAAGGAATCTGCCAGAGGAAGTGAGGCCCTTTGCCTGCAGGGGAGAGGAGCTGTCGGAGGAAGATGACGTTATCCTGTGGGGATCACGAGTGGTAATACCGGATAACGTGGAGATGCGGACTAGGATCCTGGAAGAGCTGCACAGTACGCACCCGGGCATCGTGAAAATGAAGGCATTGGCCAGGTCATATGTCTGGTGGCCAGGGATCAACAAAGAGTTGGAACAACAAGTAAGAAGTTGTCCCGGCTGCCAGCGGAGTCAACATATATTCCAGTGGCAGCCCAAATCCACCCATGGGAGTTCCCGGAGAAACCCTGGAGTAGGATTCACTGTGACTATGCAAGCCTGGATGAGGAGAATTTGCTGATTGTGGTCGATGCTCACAGCAAATGATTTGAAGCTATTCGGATGAGACATGCAACATCAGCAGCCACAGTAAGGGCCATGAGACGGTTGTTTGCAACTCATGGGTTACCAGAAATGGTGGTCACAGACAATGGTATGCAGTTTGTGTCAGAGGTGTTTTCCCGGTTCCTCAGCAGTAACAACATCTGCCATATCCAAACATCACCTAAACACCCGTCCAGCAACGGACTAGCCGAAAGAAGTGTACAAGACGGTGAAATCAGGTGTGAAAAAAGGGAAAGGATCGGATCTGGAAATAAAGCTCCAGAGGTTCTTATTGATGTACAGAGTCACACCTCAAGAAACGACGGGAAAGTCACCTAGTGAACTGATGTTCAGACGGAAAATACGCAGTAAACTAGACAGTCTGCGACCCGATCTCAGCAAATCTGTTCGAAGGAAGCAAGCTTCAATGAAACAGACAGCAGATCGAGGAAGCAATGGACGACTCTTTGAAGTGAATGACCATGTCATGGTCAAGAACTTTACTTCCGGCCCTACTTGGTTTTATGGAATGATAGAAGAAGTCATCGGTGAGGTAATGTACAATGTAAAGTTGAATGACGGAAGAGTCGTGCGTCGTCATGTCGATCAAATAAGAGCATACTGGCCAACCAGTAAGGAGCACGCGAACACCCAGCCAAGAGAAGATGGTCAACCAATCGAAAAGCCGCTGATAGTTTTGACTGCTCCCACAGCTAGGGTAGATCCTGAAGGAAAGTCAGAGAGCGGGGAACCTCTAGCCCTTAGTGATAGTACATCATCACAGCCAGAGCCGGAGGTCTCAGATAACCGACAAAGTCCGACACAGCCAGAGAGACGCAGGTCGGAGAGGATAAAAAGACCACCCAACAGATTTGGGGATTGCGTCCTGTATAAATAATTACTCATAAAGCAAGGGGTAATGTAATTGGTGTAAGTATAATACCATTGTGCAACAGTGTATTATTCAATGATAGGTAGGAATAGAGCATATACCGTACAGGTAAAATGGATTTAAAGGGGGAGGAGTGTTATGTATGTAATAGAAATTGTGTTACCTGCCTCCAAGTTAGGTATGTGATAATTAGCATATGTAATTAGTGTCTAGTGATGTCTTGTGATGTCTTGTGCAAGTACGCATGTGCACGGGGAGACTCAGGTGGCGTCCTGCAGTAAAGAAGCGTGTCTGATTACTCCCGTGTCCGAGCCTTATTTCAAGTCTGTTCAAAGCACCCAAATACACAACACCGTTGGCCTTCATAACAAGAGGAGTTGAGTATAGGAGCAAAGAGGTCCTTCCGTAGTTGAACAGAGTCTCAGTGAGACCACACCTGGAGTATTGTGGGCAGTTTTGGTCTCCAAATTTGAGGGAGTGCAGCGTAGGTTCATAAAGTTAATTCCCGGGATGGCGGCAATGTTGGGGGAGTCTAGAACCGGGGGGCACTGTTTAAGAATAAGGGGTAAGTCATTTAGAACGGAAATAAGAAACAAACCTTTTTCACACTGAGGGTTGTGAATCTGTGGAATTCTCTGCCTCTGGATGCTTTCAAGAGAGAGTTAGGTAGAGCTCTTAAAGATAGCGGAATCAGGGGATATGGGGAGAAGGCAGGAGCGGGGTACAGATCGTGGACGTTCAGCCATGATTACACTTCCTCCCACCCTGCTTCCAGTAAAGACTCTATCCCCTACTGCCAATTCCTCCGTCTATGCTGCATCTATCCGCAGGATGAGGTTTTCCATACCAGGTCATTGGAGATGTCCTCATTCTTTAGGAAACAGGGGTTCCCCTCTTCCATTGTAGATGAGGGTCTTATTAGGGTCTCCGTGATATCCCGCAGCTCCATTCTTGCTCTCCCTCCCCCTATTCGTAACTGATGCTGAATCTATAGAACATTGGAAAATGATCACCAATGTGTCCACAATTTCTAGAGCCACCTCCTTGACTACTTTTGGATGCAGACCATCAGACGCTCAGGATTTATCAGCCTTCAGTTCCATCAGTCTACCTAACACCATTTCCTGACTAATGTGAATTTCCTCCAGTTCCTCCATCACCCTGGATCCTCTGCCCCCTATTAATTCTGGGAGATTGTTTGTGTCTTTCTTCGTGAAGCCGGAACCAAAGTATCTGTTTCTGCCTTCTGTCCCCCTTGTCCTCACTTTCCACCCCAGAAGACAGAAGACAGAAACAGATACTTTGGTTCCGGCTTCAGTTACCCTGCTGTTTGTTGATTGGCCAAAGCGTTAAGCACTGGCAGGGTTGTTTTGAATTCCAGGGTAAATGTTGCATTACTCAAGTTAAGTTAGCTTCTTCCAGCGGCCTGTCCTATAAACAATGTATAGGCGATTCTGTTATTGGTTTGGGAAACTGTCAATAATGTATTTCTGTAATTAATATGTTTGATTGGATTGTAAAGATACCACCCCTATGTAATTCGGCCCCTCAAGATTCGGGGACCTAAAAAAGCAGCCCCCACGAGGTCCTTTGTCAATTTTCTGGAAGATCGCTTGGAACTGCGTGACCTTTTGGAGTGTGTCTGCTTGCAGGAGATTGAAGGGCTTGGCCAGGCAAAGACAAGGATCGAACCCGCGGTGGTTTCGTTATCATATAGAGGAATTTGCTGTTTAATCTAAAAATAAAGATTAATTGGTCCAGTGCTTGACTCTGAGCTTTTTGGACTTAACTAGATGGGGGCGGGGGGGGGGGGGACTAAGAAGAGCGTATTCACATTGTGGGCTCATCTGGGATCACAACAGACCCCCACACAAGCTTGCGATTAAGGGTGTTGAGCTGTCCCGATTGCGAATACAGGAATCGGCGCCACGGTGCGGTTTTCACATCGGTTTTCGTCACTTCATTAGTCGGAGCAGATCGATCATTCGCGGGCTTGGGAAAGGGTCCCAACAATATAGTAGAACAGAGTCTAGCAAGCACTGGGGGCAAACGTGCCTTTGGGGTAAGTGGCCCCACTAGGGTTGGGTTAAAGGTCCTCTCCATTGGGTTAAAGGCCCGTAAAATTATAGGTCGTAGTTAGCTGCTGCAGCTGCAGCTGAGACCAATCAAGGGTTGGGTTCAAGTCCCTCTCCTTTGGGTTAAAGGCCCGGAAAACTCAGATTAGAGGCCCACCCCAGAATTGGATATCTGATTGACGGGATATTTAATAACAAACAGAATTGGATATCTGATTGACGGGATATTTAATGGTTTGAAGCAGTGCAAGGCGGCAAGGTACCGCATCGTTGCTGGGAGTGCAGATTGGAACCGCGCTCTAAAAATCGCCATCGACTGCCAGCGTAAAGAGGTTACGTGTCGACACACGATACTTAGCAGGTATGAAGGTTAGCCCCTTGCAAAATGGTCCTAGGCGGGTTCAAGTCCCCGCCTGTGAAATATCTGGATCCCTGTAAAATGAAGGAAGGAGTCATGAAAGGTATAGGAAATTCAGTGATCAGAGTATAAATTGGCCGAGAATACTTTGATCAATCTGAAAATTTCATATCATATTCTGTATCGGAGGGAGAGGGTCACTGGTTGATAGCAGCGCAATGCGGGATTGAAATATTGTGATTTGCTTTTGGAACTGTAGAGTTAACGAATGGGATATTAGTTAAATGTTTGTGGTTTATAAAGGAATGTGTTTGTACATGATAATAATAGATGGTGTCGTTTTGTGTCTGTGTACGATTTTGCTTGCGTGTTTGGAACTCATTTGCATGTGTTTAGATTGCTGTTGCTCTGTGTTTAGGAAACGGGCTGCGGGAACGTGTTTGGTTGCGATTGACTCCGTTTGATTGTCTCCTGGAGCACCTTGGTCTTTGGATGACTGAAGATCGGGGAAACAATGAGGTTGGAATGGTGTGAATTTGTGGCAGAACTTGAATAATAGTTTGGAAAGATTGAGTGTGCGATTGTGTAAAAGAGGTGCGAGATTGTTAGCACTTCTGAGCTGGTCGCCACTGTTAAAGAGCGAATTTGTAACCTTGGAGTTTGAAAGGGAAAAGTGAATTATTGAGGAGGTGTGAAGGGCTTAGGAATTCTGTTTCCGATATTCAAAGACATGGGAACGTCTAGACCGAGATATGACAGAAGATGCTAGGCGCCTATTGCAAATAATATGCACTGAATACCCACAGAAGGCAGAGAGATTGTTCGGGAGCACTAAACTAGGAGACAAACTATGGCCGTCGGGGGTATAACCATATAACCATATAACAATTACAGCACGGAAACATGCCATCTCGGCCCTACAAGTCCGCGCCGTATCAGAACAGTGAGAGGAATAGAGTACATAGAGCAACTCATTTGGCAGTATTGTAATGGTGAGAGTGCAAAGGAGTTAATAGGATCATGGAAGAAATATTATGAGGAACGAAAGGCAAGTAAAGAAGTTAGGAGAATGGCGAGTTGGGAAAAACAATTTCAAAACTTGGAATAGAACTGAAAGAAGGTGAAGTAGATCGACCTCCAGGCAAAAGGAAGGAAAGGGGCAGAGATGAAGGAACAGGGAAGAGGTAGATCTCCTGAAAGGAAACTAGCCTCAGTAAATTCAAAGTTTAGAGAGGTTAGTGGTTAGGATAGAAATTTGCAGCCCCCACCATGTTCCTCTTGAGTTCCCCAGGATTCGCTTACACCTTGCATGACTTGTGTCCATAATAAATATCCAGAGCCTGCAGAACCTATAACACCCTCTGCAGATTCAATGTTAGAGCATGCTCTACGAACAGCAGCCACTAAGGCACCAGATTATTTGACTCTATCTACTCCACCAGTAATAGATCATCCAGTAGCACACGGTACCAGGAGTAGAACGGAGAGATTAGCCCCAGTATTTAAAGAAAGGATGGGTATGATAGATTTAGTGCAACCACCGGAATATCATTGCGAGTCTCAACCTAGACGGATTAGACGAGTAGCGTGAAAAAGGAACAAATCATTAAGAAGGTACCGTGAACCTCCCAGTGATGAGGAAGGTTCATCTGAGGGTGAGACAGTAATTGAAGATACCGAGATAGATTTTGACGTGACAGAAAGCATACAAACTGAACAGATATCCCATAGTCAGTTCCCAGTCAGGGAAGTGCTGAATCCTGCCTTTGATTCGACCAGCGCAGTAGGTGTAAGTAATCCCCGCACCATAGATGTCCATACTCCCTGAAAGCCCCAAGAAATAATAGCACGAAATAGTGTTAAATAAAATCCATGATAGAAAGAAATCACCGGCAGATTTGTGGATTATTTAAGAAATACATGTATACCATGCAAAATCCCAGGATCTATGGCGATGATACAATAAATAATTACTCCAGCTGAAAACACCAAATTTCTAGCAGCCCTGAGACATCCGGCACATGAAGCATTGGCAAACATAATAGTGGATGATGGCGCAAGAGAAGAGGCTGTTTTAACAGCCCTTGCAAACATCCTTCAGAAGCCAATTGATTTAACAAGAATCCTGGAGATAAAATCAAAAAAGGGAGAGGGAGCAGATGAATTTTTAGAACGATTCTCAGGATTGTACATGGACCAAACAGGTGACTTAAATTATCAAAACAGAGTAAGGTCCCCGCAATATTGTGCCATCTTATTGAATTGTCTCCCCACTACGGAAGCTGACTCAATTAATACTAATAACAGGGACTGGTCCGAGAACCGCGCCAGTCAAATGGCCAGAGCTGTGAGGCACCATTAGAAGGCTGGAAGAAAACAGGAAGATTATCCTGTAACTGGAAGAAGAACTGAACACATGGTCAAGAACCAAACTCTGCCTCAGGACCATGGCGTCCTCACATGTTATCCAAGAATGGAGAGGGAAAAATTAGAGTCCCAGAATATCCAGATAATTATTACAATTATACTCCCATTTAGAACCAATTCTACTGGGACCAAGTGGTAAAAGAAATCCAACAACATTGCCCAATCAATGTTATACTTGTGGGGGAATGGGACATTGGAGCCGAGCCTGCCCGACAAGGGAGCGAGTGGGAAGAAGGATTCGGGGCAAGAACTTCCAGGGTCATGGAGATATTCATTGTCCTAGAGGATATAAAAACATCCAAGAAATTATAAGAGGTCTTTAAATTCAGGAGACTTCTTGGGTCCTGGAGAACAAAGGGAGAGCTGGCCAGAATGTCAGGAACCAATAAGACAAACACCTTTTTCACAAACAAACCTGTTCTCACAATCCTGACACACCTCCCAGTCCAGAAGTCATTGACAGAGTAACATGACCCCTACCATTGGAACCACTCAAGTATTTTACCAACATGAAAGAATTGGGTGTATCATTATAATTAAGACTGAAGATCATAAAAGAGTGGACTGTAAGCAATTCTATAACTACCCAGAGAAGCACCTGAAAGCAAAGAACATTGTAAATTTGGGAGCTTGTTATATCTGTTCACAATTAAGTAATTGGAGTAAAGAGTGCCCATGCAGGACAGAATATAGCAGAGTGGAGGAGAAATCAAGGGGCCAGTGTGAACTAGTTTAATAACTTTGTGTTGAGTTGTTATGCCTTCAAGACAGTACTGCCTATGACACGCCACCATCTGGGGAGTGAGGTAAAATAATATGTGGACCCTCAAAAACGGGCAGAAGACACAGCTCGGGTAGGATGTGTAACCATCATTTCCATCCAAGTAGCACCACAGAGACAGAGACCAACAGAGAGAAAGAAGGGATACTGTCCTGTCCCTTTAACTTTCACAACCCTGGAAAGACCAACAGAAAAGAAGACTGCTCATAGTGGTATTCCTGCTCCTGCAAATATCAGAAATACATACTTACCCTAGTGTACAGCCTTACCAACATAACATGATATTTGACACCAGTGAAAAGGGAAGAACGACGTCTCATAAATTTGAAGAAATACAGACGGCCTCTCGAGACCATTGAGGCAAGCTCCAATTTAAAAGAGTTAACTGAATATGGAAATCTGGGTATGAAAACTCCTCTGTGGTTCGGGGACACCTACTTTGCGCCTAAATTTTGATTAATTGTGAGATTAATTAAGGACTTTAAAAATGTAGTATTTGGAAATGACATGGGATATAGTTTAAAAAAAAATAATTGGAGAATTGATTATTGACTTGGCATCTTTTCTTGTCTCACCCATTGGAGAACAACAGGAGATGGGACGGAACTGTTTAGCGATTATCAAGAAAAGGGCAGACCATAGTAGATATCAGAAATTACGGTGTGGATTTAACAGTGACGGAAATGCCCTGGTGTTGGTGTAGAATGATGAGGTGCACTGAAATTTCAAATGATGAGTTCCCCTCAGAGAGGTCAATCCTAACCATCCAGAAAGGTACTCAGTGATAGGAGGAGACTAGTTATAAGGAAAACTCCCTATTGCCTGTGAGTCTGTTCAACATACCAGAAAAAGAGTTGATTAGGTTGTAAGAAGTACCAAGGGAGTGGGTACTTGTTTTCAGAGTCGATGTGTTTGACCAGTTGACCAAAACGTATCTAACCCTTGATAATAAAGCGGCTACTATTGTCAAGGTGTAGAGAAAATTGTTCCTAGATTCGGCATTCTTAATTGGCTTGATTTAAAATAATGATCCACAACATATGGATATAAATTGATGAAATAAAATAGCTGGGAATTCCACAGCAATTGGATTGACTTGTGCTTATCGACCGCACGCTATGGATTGGAAATGAGTAAGGCAGACCCTGCAACTCAAAATAGTAAATTAAAGGCTGAGACTGGATTTGGCTGAATTGAAGCATTCCCCATGGTTGTTTTGGATAAGAGTCACGCCTGTAGGGAAATTTGGACTGAACCCAGTTGAAATTCATTTGAGGAACCTTCATTAGGAGTACATTGGAAACCACGTGACTGCGGAGATAACTGACTACATGTTAGCGATGATCATAGTATGGGAAGGATTGTATCACAGAATAGGAATAGTATACAGAGAAAGGCCTTTTGTTGACAGTGGATGAAAGGAATGCATGGGTTCCATCATTATAAAAGTATGGATCGCTAACTTACTTCATCTAGGTTCTCTTAGAAACTATAGGCTCTATTATGGATCAAGCACAGATGAATTATCAAGATTGATGGATGGGAGTCGCGCCCATGAATATTCGGGAGATGAAGACTCATCAGACGGGAATCATGAAGCTATGCCCACGAAAACTCGGGAAGCTTGATAGAATTCTGGGAAAATACATCAGCATCATTTTGTTAGGACATTTATTAGAGTGAAACAGTCGTTATTGTATTTTGGGTTATCATTAATGATGAGGGTTATCATCAATGATAAAACGGGGGGGGGGGGGGGGGTTAATATTGACGAAATTAAAGGCATCATAAAATGGAGGATCCCTGCATTTGTCAGTGTTGCTTAACCTTAGTCAGTGGAAAATTATAGGCTTTGGATGGTGCTGATTAGTCTGAGCCTCAGAATGATATGCAGGATGGTGAAGGATCCAGGTGTTCTCCTCATTTCCCCTTAATTGATAAGATATATAGAAACTCTGCAAACAAACTTAAATGCATTGATATGATTGGACTACTGCAGAAGCATTGTAAATATTGTAAATAATGTTGCTAGACAGTTACCCTGCTCTTTGTCGATTGGCCAAAGTGTTAAGCCCTGGCAGGGTTGTTTTGAATTCCAGTGTAAACGTTGCATTACTCAGGTAATGTGGCATGACTTCCAGAAGCTTCTCCTAGAAACAATGTATTAATGCATTAAACAATGTATTAACTGTGTTAATGGTTCGGGGAACTGTCAATAATGTGTTGCTGTAATTAATGTTTGATTTGATTGTAAAGAGACCACCCCTATGTAGTTCGGCCCCTCAAGGTTCGGGGACACATAAAAGGCACCCCCCACAGGTCCTTTGTCGATGTACTGGAAGAGTGCTTGGGACTGCGTGACCTTTTGGAATGTGTCTAATTGCAGGAGGCTGAAGGGCTTGGCCTGGCAGAGACAAGGGTCGAACCTGTGGTGGTTTAGGTGTTGTATAGTGGAATGTGCTATTTAATTTAGTTGTTACAATGCTTCAGTGCGTTTTTGACTGAACTAGAGAGCGTATTTACAAGATGAGTAAAAACTTATTCACCCAGCAAGTTGTGAATTTGTGGAATTCTCTAACTCAGAATGCATTCAAAAGAGAGTTAGATAGAGCTCTTAGAGCTCACAGAATCAAGGGGTATGTGGAGAAGGCAGGAACGGTGTACTGATTGTGGATGATCAGAATGGCCTACTCCTGCACCTATTTTCTATGTTTCTGAGAGACGTTGCTTACGCCATATAATCCCCCAACATTTTCGCCACCTCCAACGGGATCCCAACTTTGTCAAATCCCTTTCTTATATATAATACTCTTTAAATCAGGTAACATTCTGGTAAATTTCTTCTGTATCCTTTACAGACCCGCAATCACTTTCTGGTAGTAATACCCTGTCCCACGGTACGAGTTCATTCCAAGATATCTCCCGAATTTGCCCCGATTCGAACACGGAGATTTACGGTAATGGCCACTCGTCGGTACCCTGGGCTCTCGTAGACATTTTTCACCATGTTGAACACTCTTCACGAGTCTTCCCGTGCTTACCTGCAGTTAGAGAGTCTTCCCGTGTACCTGCCGTTCGCGTTACGAGCCGCGAAGAGACGTCCCCGTGCTCCGACGTACCCGCTACGTTCATTCTCCGTGCATACCACGAGTTTGATTTTTTTTAAACTCGGGAGAACTCTTTGAATGAATTCGTACCGTGGGACAGTAGCGACCAGAACTGCGCACAAAACGCCAAACGTGGTCTGACCAAAGACGTATACAGCTGCATCGTGACCTCCCGCTATTTATGGTGCGTATTGTTTTGCAACTTTCAAGGAGCATTGAATGTGCACCACCAGATGACTCTCTACATCAACGATCCTCAGCCCGTTATTACGCACCTCCACATTACATTTGATATCCCAAAGTGAAACATGTCATACTTGTCGGGATTAAACTGCATTTATCTGCCCATTTACCAACCGGTCCGTATTCCGATCAATACCTTATCAAACTTCCTCACTATCATAACTTCTTTAAATGTTGTATCTCTGCACACTTACTAACGAGCTCATCTTTATTTAAGTCCAAATTATTTATTTATATCACTAGCAACGCTAATCTCAGAACTAATCGTTGCAGCACACCTGTGGTCGCAGACGGTCAGTCTGAAACACACAACTCAACGTTACACTTTCTCATCCATGTCCTGTCCAATTTTGGACACATTTGCATAGATGGCAGGGGTGTTAATTTGCCACATCAGCCCACCACCAGGGACCTTGTCGAAAACTTTACCAAAGTCCATGTCGACGACATGCACTGCCATATTCTCAACAATAAGTTCATCACTCTCACAAAAAAAACTCAATCAGGTTTGTGTGCAGGATAGTTTTTTGCAGCAATACATAGAAGTACCTACTAGAGAAGGGGCGGTGCTGGACCACCTGTTAGGAAATGAGACGGGTCAGGTGGCAGAGGTATGCGTTGGGGAACAGTTCGGGACCAGTGATCACAATACCATTAGTTTCAATATAATTATGGAGAGGGTCAGGACTGGACCTAGGGTTGAGATTTTTGATTGGAGAAAGGCTAACTTTGAGGAGATGCGACAGGATTTAAAAGGAGTGAATTGGGACATTTTGTTTTATGGGAAAGATGTGGAAGAGAAATGGAGGACATTTAAAGGGGAAATTTTAAGAGTACAGAATCTTTATGTCCCTGTTCGGTTGAAAGGAAATAGTAAAAATTGGAAAGAGCCATGGTTTTCAAGGGAAATTGGACACGGTTCGGAAAAATAGAGAGATCAACAATAATTATAGGCAGCATGGAGTAAATGAGGTGCTTGAGGAGTATAAAGAATGTAAAAAGAATCTTAAGAAACAAATTAGAAAAGCTAAAAGAAGATATGAGGTTGCTTTGGCAAGTAAGGTGAAAGTAAATCCAAAGGGTTTCTACAGATATATTAATAGCAAAAGGATAACGAGGGATAAAATTGGTCGATTAGAGAGTCAGAGTGGACAGCTATCTGCAGAGCCAAAAGAGATGGGGGAGATATTGAACAATTTATTTTCTTCGGTATTCACCAAGGAGAAGGATATTGAATTATGTAAGGTAAGGGAAACAAGTAGAGTAGCTATGGAAACTATGAGATTCAAAGAAGAGGAAGTACTGACACTTTCGAGAAATATAAAAGTGGATAAGTCTCCAGGTCCGGACAGGATATTCCCTAGGACATTGAGGGAAGTTAGTGTAGAAATAGCAGGGGCTATGACAGAAATATTTCAAATGTCATTAGAAACGGGAATAGTGCCGGAGGAATGGCGTACTGCGCATGTTTTTCCATTGTTTAAAAAGGGGTCTAAGAGTAAACCTAGCAATTATAGACCTGTTAGTTTGACGTCAGTGGTGGGCAAATTAATGGAAAGGATACTTAGAGATAATATATATAAGCATCTGGATAAACAGGGTCTGATTAGGAACAGTCAACATCGATTTGTGCCTGGAAGGTCATGTTTGACTAATCTTCTTGAATTTTTTGAAGAGTTTACGCGGGAAATTGATGAGGGTAAAGCAGTGGATTTGTATATATGGACTTCAGTAAGACCTTTGACAAGGTTCCTCATGGGAAGTTGGTTAAGAAGGTTCAATTGTTGGGTATTAATGGTGGAGTATCAAGATGGATTCAACAGTGGCTGAATGGGAGATGCCAGAGAGTAATGGTGGATGGTTGTTTGTCAGGTTGGAGGCCAGTGACCAGTGGCGTATCACGTGGATCTGTGTTGGGTCCACTGTTGTTTGTCATGTACATCAATGATCTGGATGATGGTGTGGTAAATTGGATTAGTGAGTGAGCAGATGATACTAAGATAGGTGGCGTTGTGGATAATGAAGTAGGTTTTCAAAGTCTACAGAGAGATGTATGCCAGTTGGAAGAGTGGGTTGAAAGATGGCAGATGGAGTTTAATGCTGATAAGTGTGAGGTGCTACATCTTGGCAGGACAAATCAAAATAGGACGTACATGGTAAATGGTAGGGAATTGAAGAATGCAGGTGAACATAGGGATCTGGGAATAACTGTGCAAAGTTCCCTGAAAGTGGAATCTCATGTAGATAGGGTGGTAAAGAAAGCTTTTGGTGTGCTGGCCTTTATAAATCAGAGCATTGAGTATAGAAGTTGGGATGTAATGTTAAAATTGTACAAGGCATTGGTGAGGCCAATTCTGGAGTATGGTGTACAATTTTGGTCGCCTAATTATAGGAAGGATGTCAACAAAATTGAGAGAGTACAGAGGAGATTTACTAGAATGTTGCCTGGGTTTCAGCAACTAAGTTACAGAGAAAGGTTGAACAAGTTAGGGCTTTATTCTTTGGAGCGCAGTAGGTTAAGGGGGGAATTGATAGAGGTCTTTAAAATGATGAGAGGGATAGACAGAGTTGGCGTGGATAAGCTTTTCCCACTGAGAGTAGGGAAGATTCAAACAAGGGGACATGACTTGAGAATTAAGGGACAGAAGTTTAGGGGTAACACGAGGGGGAACTTCTTTACTCAGAGAGTGGTGGCTGTGTGGAATGAGCTTCCAGTGAATGTGGTGGAGGCAGGTTCGTTTTTATAATTTAAAAATAAATTGGATAGTTATATGGACGGGAAAGGAATGGAGGGTTATGGTGTGAGCGCAGTTAGATGGGACTAGGGGAGAATAAGTAGTCGGCACGGACTAGAAATGTCCTCCATTTCTCTTCTACATACCTATACATCGCTGAACTTGTCCAGATCACAATAAACTTGATGACCAGAGAATGGGCATCCCGGGGAAAACTGTCCAATGGCTATAATCAGATCTCACACACAATAAGAGGGTTGTCATTGTTGATGTTTAACAGCGCCTGGACATCATCGCAAGAGTCCCTTATATCTGAGGGTAATTTCATTCTTTCCTGAAATCGCTCATGTGTTTGTAGGTAGTCTTCATGAGGACATTTGAGCAAATGAGAGAGATAAATAGCTCCAGTCAAGAGTGTTTAATTGTCATATGTACCGGCAATGGAACAATGAAATTCTTACTTCCTGAAGCTTTACAGGCCCATTAACACAAAACAAGTAGATACATATATTACAATCAATATATAATCCATTTGATAACTGTATTACTAGGTAACCATCACAGTGGAAAACTTAAGTCCAAAATGCAATCAAAGACACCGTCCAAAGATCATAGTTGTTGTGGTAGGGTTGCAGTTAGTGTGGTGTTGTGTTCAAGAGCCAGATAGTTGCTGGAACTAAACTGTTTTTGAATGTGGAGGCCATGGTTTTCAGTCTCCTTTACTGTCTTCTAATGGTAGGGGTGAAATGAGAGCATGGCTATGGTGGTGAGGGTCTTTGATGATGTTGGATGTCTTTCTCAGGCAGCAAACTCGTGTATATCTCTTCGATAGTGGGGGTGGTCAGTACCTGTGATGGACCGGGCAATGTCCACCACTTTCTGCAGCTCTCTTTGACACTGGGCATTGAGTTGCGGAACCAGGCCATGATGAATCCAGTCAGTATACTCTCTACAGTACACCTGTAGATGTTTGAGAGAGTATTCGTCGACACACTGAATATCTCCACAATATGCTAAGGAAGTCGAGGTGCTGTTAATAAGGTCCCACATAGGAGATTGGTGGGCAAAATTAGGGCACATGGTATTGGGGGTAGAGTGCTGACATGGATAGCAAATTGGTTGGCAGACAGGAACAGAGAGAGGGATTAACAGGTCCGTTTCAGAATGCCAAGCAGTGACTAGTGGGGTACCGCAAGGTGCTGGGACCACAGCTATTTACAATATACTTCAATGATTTAGATGAAGGGATTCACATAACATTAGCAAATTTGCAGATAACACAAAGCTGGGTGGCAGTGTGAACTGTGAGGAGGATGCTATGAGAATGCAGGGTGAGTGGGCAGATGCAGTGAATGTGGATACATGTGAGGTTATCCACTTTGGTAGCAAAAACAGGAAGGCAGATTATTATCTAAATGGTGTCAAGTTGGGAAAAGGGAAAGTACAAAGGAATCTGGGGGTCCTTGTTCATCAGTCAATGAAAGTAAGCATGCAGGTACAGCAGCAGAGAAGAAAGCAAATGACATAGCAAGAGGAGTTCAGTAAAGGAGCAAAGAGGTCCTTCTGCAATTGTGCAGGGCATTAGTGAGATCACACCTGGAGTTTTGTGTCCAGTTTTGATCCCCTAATTTGAGAAAGGACATTCTTGCTATTGAGGGATTGCAGCGTAGGTTACAAGGTTAGTTCCCGGGATGGCTGGGACTTTCATATGTTGAGAGAATGGAGCGGCTGGGCTCGTACACTCTGGAATTTTGAAGTATGGGAGGGGATCTTATTGAAACATACAAGATTTTACTTCGGAGTCACGACAGACTGGTGGGTGCGCCACTCTTTCCAGGCGGTAAGTTTTAAAACGCTCAGGTAAGTGTTTATACTTTACCTGAGGGTCGTTGCTCCGGGTTCGGTTACTGTTCACTCCAACAGAGTGTTCGAACTTTCCGGAAAATATGTCGAAGTTGAAGAGGGAAGCTGCAGCGAAGCCAGCTTCTGAAGACCGCGGGCCTGCGGGTAGCGGGCGGCCGCTGATTTCGCCTTCAGGGCCGCTAGCAGAGGAGCCAGCGGCTACAGACTTGGTGCCAGCAGTAAGCACCTTAGCTACCCCGCAGGGGTGAAAAGCCACAAAAGAAGTCTGTCAGGGCACTAAACTCGGATGAAATCGGGCCAGGAGGAGTCTCCTCCTTCTATGGGCAGTGTGTTTGGGAGACTGACCCATCTGGAGCATCTAATGGAGAGGTTGATCCAAAGAGATATGCTCCAAAGAAGGGAGCTATCTAAGACCGGGTATTATGGCGAACCCGCGACAGCGGCACCTGTGTCAGGGCTGCTTGATGTCCCCCTCTCTGGGAGAGGAGCGTAAGAAGACAGTTTTATATTGACTCAGATATCGCAGGCACAACTGGGGAGCATGCTTCAAGGTATGAGGGGCAAGCTTCGGGTGTACCCCCTATGGCATCCAAATTTGCCATCTCTTCCCAATCAGGAGAACCACTGGGAGAGGAGCTAGCTTCTAGCATTAATTATATGGCCTCTCACCAGCTCCAGGATCAGGCCATGGAGGAAACCTCTACAAAATACCGTACGCCAGTCAACTGTTCCTCATTAAAGGTCCGGCAGTGAACCATTCCATCTGGGGACACATTGGAGGGGGCGTCAGAGCCCAGGAGGCAAAATTACAGAACATTTTAAAATTACTTACCTCAGGCATCACGGCCTTTGCCAGTTCGGGCGATTGGGGGGGGGGGGGGGGGCTCTCTGATGTTCAGCAGGACGCCATGGCATAATGTGCAATGCAAATTTTGAAATTAATGTTCTCCGAAAGAATGCCATCCATCCTGCTTGAACCCAAATTTGCAGCATTGTGCAAGGCTGGGAACATCCAGCCACCAAACCTAGTGTTCGGGGAAGATCTGCGAAAGCATCTCAAGGAGCTGGATGATGAGGCTAAAATTGTCGGCCTTATCAAGCCCAACTCCTTCCAAGTCTCCATCCTTCCGACCGGCAGTACCCCTATCCTCCTCTCAACACCAGACGGTTCGCCGGAAATGGGTGGGCGTCACGTTGAACAGGTACAGAGGCCTTTTCTAGGGCAGGGCCCAGGCCGGGCCATGTTCAAGATGCGCGGAGGGCGTCTGCCAACAGCCCTACCCCCAGACCTCGGGGGCAGAAGCAAATCCCATACCGCCGATAACCACGGAGGTAGATGAGTCTGGTTGTGTGTGTAAAACTGTTTAGATGGATCAGTTACCAGTTGGGTAAGATACATTTTTCTTACATGAATGACATTGGATAACATCTGACCCGTTTATAATGCGCAGTTTTACAAGGTTTCCAAATTGGGTTCTTTTCAATTCGCCTCCACCCACACAGCATACACCTAGCCGCACTTTTGTTCCTTCACAACAGGATTATGCGCATACACAAGCTGAGATAAAATCTTTACTCAAGAAAGGGGTAATAGAGAAATCGTATCATGAGTCTCACCAATTTGTGTCCAATATATTTACTAGGCAAAAGAAGGATGGAAGATGCCAAATCATCTAATTTGATTGATCTTAACTCATTTGTGCAGTATAAACACTTCAAAAATGGAAAACGTTGTTACTGCCAAACAACTGGTTTACAAGGGGTATTACATGGCATGCATCGACCTCAAATATGCTTACTATTGGTGGCCATTCCTGTAGACCACAGGAGATATTTGAAGTTTAGCTGGATGGGGCAATAGGGGCAGTTTAAAGCATTGCCTAATGAATAACCTCAGCTCCAGACTATTCACTAAATTGTAAAACCAGTCCGGGGCTACACAGGCCACAAAATCATATAGTCATGTCATACTTCAATGACATCTTAATCATTGGGAAGACTATGGAATTAGCTGAATTATCTGTGTCAGCTACCAAACTCATGTTTGAGAGACTGAGGTTCCTATCCATCCAGTTGTCAAAATTGATACCATTTAGAGTAATTGATTATTTGGGATTCACCATTAACTCAATTCACATGTCAGTGACTATGCCTTCCGGCAAGCAATTAGAGTTAATTGAAGCCTGCAGTAACCTCATTGTTAAGAACAAACCATCTATTAGACATGTGGCTAGTATAATTGACAAGTTAGTGGCTGCTTTCCCAGCTGCCCAGTTCGGGCCTTTGCACTATCAAAACCTACAACGTGCGAAGGAGCGGGCACTCAAATTTCATAGAGGTCACTTCGATAGACCCATGCAGTTGCCAGCTGAAGCCATTGCTGAGTTACAATGGTGGGTGTCCAATATTCGGTATTGCTCTAGTATTATTTTAGTTGATTCGCCATCAGTTATCCTGCAAACTGATGCCAGTGCTCTAGGTTGGGGTGCTACTAACTCTGTCTCAAGCTGCGGTGGCAGATTGAATCTGCAGGAATCATCGATGCTTCAGTCCCATGGTATTAACTATTTAGAGTTGTTGGGAGCAGTCTATGGGTTAAAGGCTTATTGTAGCAATATGCACCATGTGCATGTTCAATTTCAGGCTGACAACACTACAGTGACAACACTACAGGGCAACAAAATCATATAGTCATGGCATACTTCGATGACATCTTAATCATTGGGAAGACTACGGAATTAGCTGAATTATCTGTGTCAGCTACCAAACTCATGTTTGAGAGACGGAGGTTTCTAATCCATCCAGTTAAGTCAAAATTGGTACCATTAGAGTAATTGATTATTTGGGATTCACCATTAACTCAATTCACATTGTCAGTGACTATGCCTTCCGGCAAGCAATTAGAGTTAATTGAAGCCTGCAGTAACCTCGGTGTTAAGAACAGACCATCTATTAGACATGTGGCTAGTATAATAATAAGATTAAACGAGAACTTACCCGTTTGAAGTTTGATCTTATTTTATGAGGAGTTACGATGAGCGATTACGTGAGTGACTACGTGAAGAAGGGCCGTCCGTCTGCGTGCGCGTCAATCTTCAAAGCAGCGGTGTTAAATCACAGAGAAAAAGAAGACCTGAGAATAGTAAGATTGTGAAGAAACTAGAACTTCCATATGACCTTGATAGTATGAGGGTGGGAGCGGTGGGCACGTAATTGTTCATCGTAACTCCTCATAAAATCAAGATCAAACTTCAAACTGGTAAGTTCTCGTTTAATCTTACTATTTTACTTCGGAGTCACGTGAGTGACTACGTGAAGATTTTAAAGCTCTGTGATTTTACGCCGGTTACGAATCCAGGCGTCACACACTGAATTTATTGACCATGGATGCGTGTAATCATTAAAGCATTCAGACATTACGTCGTTAAGTAAAGAAACTGATGCTTTAAATGAAATAAAAGATTTTTAAAAAAGTTACCCCTCCCAACCTTGGGGGGGGGGGAAACTAAGGGACAGAACTTAAAATGGTACGTGCAAACACCCCCAGTCCGGTTATGGGTGTGTTATAAAACCGGTGGACCGTTATTTCACTCGTCCATCCTGCAGCCACTAGGATGTCGTCAGGGGGCACGTCTATAGCTCTTGCTGCCGACGTAGATGCAGCCCTCGTGGAGTGAGATTTAACTATATAAATATTTACTCCTGTTACCGCCATTACCTCCTTTGACCATCTGGAGATGGTTTGAGTTGACACCTTTTGGTGTGTTTTTTTTTTTTTATGGCTGATGAGGACCGATTGTTCTGAACCTCTGAGGTTCTCCGTAACTTTCAGATAGTGGTGTTAGTTTGTTACCACCCACACAACCGTTGGTCCTCTGGATATGCCAAGAACTGGATCTCCATCCCTGGCATTCCTGGCCTGCTCTGTTTTATCAGGTTCCTGATTAGGAATGTTATGTTGTTCATATTGGTGGTCATGTAGTCCAACCGTAGCTTTTGCAGTGTCTGGTCTCTTTGTCAGCATACCACCTTCAGGGTTAGTTATAGGCGGTCCCCACTGTCAAAGTAGGGTTTGTACCACGCTCACATCCCATGTGTCAGTGTACCTTGGCCTTGGAGGTCTTAAATTGTAAATTCCCTTCATGAATTTTGTTGTAAAGGGGTGCGTTCCTATCGAACTGTGCCCTGCTTCCGGCATCTGATTGGAGGAGAGTGCGCCTCTGGCACTATAGATGCACTTTAACTTAGTTTATAGTTATAGTACAGTTGATAGGAACTCCAAGACTTCCGTTATCCGAACTGTGTTGTATTTGTTCGGACAGTCCTATGCCTTGAAATGGCCTCCTCGGAATCTGCAGACCAACAAGTTATACGTTCATGTAGTGGATTATTGCTCCCTGTAACTGGGTTCACGAGGAGGTCCCTGCTCTTGGGTACAGCCATTACTGGCTGGACTATAATTCCCAATTTTTTTGGGGACCAGGCTTGAGTAGGCCAATCTGACACTACCAATATGCCTGTGGCTTAGTCTTGCTTGATTTTTGTCAAGCATCGGTTTGTGAGACAAATTGGCAGAAAGCATACATAAACATTCCTCCCCAATTGAGGGAGAAAGCATCTGTGATGTCTGTGATGTCTTTGCAATCAATGTAACAGAAACTCGTGCATGAGCCTCGTGACTGAGGTTAAGTGACCTTCAAGATAAAAGGCAGTGAATGCAGGATAAACGGGCTCTTTCTCAGGAACACAAACCCGGTGTGGACATGTCTTTTGTGCTAGGAACAATGAAGCCTTACGTTCAGACGAGAAGACCTTACATGGTGTCAGAAGAAAACAAAGAAAAAAAGGGAAAGAAGTAGAGGAGAACAAGCCTCAAGCCTCCATGGAAGAGAAGTAAAAGAGGAAGGTTCAAACTGGACAGTGGAGCCACTACAAGACCGACGAAACAGAGTGAGCCCGGCCGGAAGGAGTGTCAGCCCGGTCGTGAAAGTCCCGATGCAGGGGAGCGAGGTGCAGTCCCGACGCAGGAGAGCGAGGTGGAGCCCCGACGAGAGGTGCAGTCCCGACGCAGGGGAGCGAGGTGCAGCCCCGGCGAGAGGTGCAGCCCCGACGAGAGGTGCAGTCCCGACGGGAGAAGCAGCGACCGGCATGGCAGCAACCAGGTGAGCCCGAGAGCCAATGGTGGGCAGAGAAGCGGGACCTCAGAAGAAGAAGACACAGACACAGACACAAATGTAAAACATTATGTAAATGTGCTGTAAAAGTAAGATTAAAGTGAAATGCTGTATGACATGCTGTAAGAAATAGGTCTCTCCCAATTGGGTTTTGTTTACCTACCTGATATATACTGCCTCGGCACTCTTGCTCTTTTCCACAGATATGTACTGCCTCGGTTCTTTTGGACGTAAAAATAATACAGAACCGTGTAATTATTTGGCTTTTTTCGACAGAAATACACTACACTTGGTACTGTTGTGATAAAAGATCATTCCTTCCATAAGAGGGGGAGATTGTTTTGTTATTTTCTAGTTATTAGTGTTCAGTCTGCACAGGTGATTCGGGTGTACTAATTGGGGGGTAATCAATGTTTTGTCTTGAACATGCAGTGCATTATCTTTTCTCTTCTCCCTCATCGAAGCCAAACTAAGTTGGTGTCTGTTAATTGTGTTTTCAACAGCTGCAGGTGATTACCACAGTTAATTATCTCTTCTCATCATTATCTGTTCTCTTCTCCCTCATCGAGGTGTTCAACCAAACTAAGTAGTATGAGTCTGGTTGATGGAATAAAAGGGGAACCCCGTGTAGCAATGTGTACAAAAAACCTGGATCGCCGTGGATGGACCATCAGAAGTCAGACGCCCAGATGGGAGAAACCTGGAGAGAGGAGCCCGTCTTCCAGTATCCAACAGTAGTCTCCCAGAAGGATATTTAAGTAGGAGACACCTAGTCAGAGGAGCCAGTCTCCCAGGGGTGAGAAATTGCCAGAGGAGCCCGTCTCCTAGATGCCAGAATAAGTCCCCAGAAGCCTAGCTAGAGCGAGAGGTGGGAGCCAGTCTCCCAGTCGCAGCAGAAGGCAATTGAGAGAGGCCCTCTGCTACAGTGTAAAATTAAAGTGGATATCAGGGGAGTTGATAAACAAGGTGAAAAGGGGGAGATGTATGATCTATAAAAATGAAGAGGGAGATATAAAGTAAAGAGGGAGATGTGATTTTACTCGGATCACGTGAGTGACTACGTGAAGAACCCGCTTACGACGCATGCGTGTCATATCGCCACACGCATTCGAACTCGTCATCGCTGGAGGAAGGACGTTCCTCCAAATCGGCAGGGTTTGAACCTGCAACAGGAACGAAAGGGAACTTCGTTTTTCTTTACTTACCCTTTTTTATCTAGAAGGCTGATGAAGCTGGCTGGGGGAAAGTCGCAGATTTGCAGGCAGCCAGCAGCGGCCGGGGCCCGTTAATTACTTTTAAACAGGAACGAGCCGACTTGAGCGCCAGGACAACGGTCGCTGGAGCAGTTTTCCCGACAACCCGGAACAGCCCCACAAGTCGTTTAGTGCATTTAATAATTCATGGGTCCGAGGGGCTGGTAGGTGCAGAACTGGCGCGTTAACAGGGGTTCCGCAGGTCTAAAAATAGCGGCGAGCGGTCAGTGCCCGAGAGCACTGAGTACACGTTGGACCCGTTGGACCCGCTGGAGCACCGCAGAGGCAGGGGGGGGGACAGACAGCAGCAACAGGCTGAACTCCCGTAATGGGAATAGCTGTGCCAGACTTACCCCCCCCCCCGACGTTTGCTCCCGTTTTTTCGCGCCCGACTTTTGCTCCCGACTTTCCCTCCCGATTTTTTGCTCCCAACTTCGCTCCCGCGCTGGCCCCGGCTGGTCGGGAGAGGTAGGCATAATCAGAGTCGTTGACTTCGAGGAGTTCGACTCTGAATAGCCGCGAGCGACCAGTGCCCGTGCGCACTGGGGGTCGGTTGGAGGGGTTTTAGGAGCAGCCACAAGCGGACAGAGCAGCAGGGAGCGAGAGGCACAGTCTACCAATAAGGGAACGAGTGCAAATCACACCAAAACGGGTGGAAGAAAGAAAGAATCAGCACCAACATCTCCCGAAAGGGGAGTGAGTGCAAATCACACCAAAACGGGTGGAAGAAAGAAATAATCAGCACCAACATCTCCCGAAAGGGGGGTGAGTGCAAATCACACCAAAACGGGTGGAAGAAAGAAATAATCAGCACCACCATCTCCCGAAAGGGGAGTGCAAATCACACCAAAATGGGTGGAAGAAAGAAAGAATCAGCACCAGCATCTCCCGAAAGGGAACGAGTGCAAATCACACCAACACGGCTGGAGGAGCTCCTCCATGGTGGCAGTCCCAGAAATATGGAGGCTAGCCACAGTGGGCAAAAGGTAAGTCCCACAGCGGTACCCCGTGTGGGGCCGCAATATATCTCTTACTCCTCGGAGGAGAGTGGGCAGGACCAAATTTGGTCAGACCCTGACCAAGGCACAGGTTTACATAACCTGAAGGAGGGGAGAAATTGGACTCTGCATTTCACCCTGCGTAGGAAATGGACAGAGCAACGCATAGAAAGGCTGTAAAGAAGCTGCAGGACGTCAGTGGCGACGGTGCCGGGGACCTGCAGCAGCAGCCGCCGGCACAGGCAACTTGTATGGAGACATCAGCTGTGCCGGATGTAAACCCCGCGCCGGGAAAATCAAATCCTAAACCGGGCGGGAAGGCAAAGCGCAAAGTACATCACTGCGAAAGTGATGTGGAGAAACAGCCTCCGGATAATACTTACCGATACCGAAGTAAGGATGAGCAGCTGCAGGATATAGCGCAGCCAGCAGCGGCCACTTTCGCGGAGCTGGGAAACCGGTACGAGTGGCTGCAGCATGTTGGGCCGTCAGCGACAGGTGCCGGGGAGTACCGGGACTGCGAGCAACGGCACAATTATATGGGGCGGCCGGGAGCGACCAGTGCCTGTAGGCATGGGGACCGGCTGCGGTAAAAACCGCGTGCGACTAGTGCCCGAGAGCACGAAGGTCGGCAGGAGCGGTTGGATAAAAGTACATGTCTACACATCACCTGCAAGCCAATACCTTTGCTGAGGTGTTGGCAAGACATTTACCTCCAGGAAATTGTGGGGCTCTGAATGTGGCCAGTGTTAACTGAAGTATTTGGAGACACGTTGGTCAGGATGCTGGCTTCAAATCTGACCAGTTAGCCTTACTCACAGGTGTGCTTTTGTTCCCCTGAAACAGACATTATTGGAACAGACATTACTGTGTAATCCTGAGATGGGAATGCTATCTATCAGGAATTGTATTGGACTGCTGGATCCTTTAGTCTTAGCAGTAACCAAAAACTTAACAGGACAAGGTATTGAACCGAAAGAAAGTTCTAAAGTCCTATCAGCGGGATATTAACGGCCGCACTATTAGAAATAAACATGACACTACTTCACCAGGATGCACTGGCCTTATATGCAAACCTGGAACCTCCCAAACCACTGATATAGAATGTGGAGGTATTCATTTCTTGCTCCTTAGTTCAGCATGTACTGAACCGAACGTCATTCAGACAAAGAAGCAACAAATTGAAGCATATAATATCAGACATTATCTAATTCTGAACGCAGTCACGCGTCATTCAAACAATTTATGGGTCATTCTGACAGGCTAATGAAGTAACCGACTGACGCCACTATGGCGCTAGATGTGGGTACATTTGTTAGGCATGGTCATAACCTAACATTAACAGTGACCAGTTTTATGGACACCGGGAGTAGTATGTCAACTATGGGTAGAAACTTACCGACACCACGTGACTATCTGGCCAACTCTATTTGTAAATTGAATTGAATTCTTATTTTATACAGACATTTAGGTCTGAACGAAATGATATTGCCTGCAGCCATATAAGATTATAAACAACGGTGGTAGAAGGCAGAACCATTCATCACCATCCATCATAGACCTAACTACTGTTTTTTCTAGCAACATGGAGAATTACCCATGTTACTATCTATATTAACCTATTTATTGTACAATTGAAAGCACCTCTTGTACACCTAGGCTGACGGACCATAGGCGGAATCTTTTCAGCGGGTCGCAGACAGTCCACTCATTCAACAGTACTTGGTATTCTATAGAAATAGGAAGTACGTTCATAACCATTATCACCCACAGATCTATAAACAGCCATCTGTTCTGGAATTCCTGGCAAGCCTCCATTACGATGAGAGGCTTAGTCATAGTACCATAATGCGCCAAGAGTGCTCTGTCTACATACCTGTCGAAGGTACAGAGCGATATTCTGTGGGAACACACACACTGGTAACAAACTCATTAAGGGCATGTTAAAATTAATCCCCAAGAACTAGGTACATTCATATATGGGATGTGAGTTTTTGTACTGACCAAGTTAAGAAACTGGTCTCCAGCTACAGCTCTGTCATTACAGAAACTGACTATGTATACAGTCATGCTGATGGCCTTGGTCACGTCGCAAAGAGTCCAGTCACTACAGAAACTAAGGCTCGACAACATGATGATTTCATCAGGGAATTAAACCTGTCACATCAATCAAAGGGTCAAACCGAGCAGACAAGGGTCAGCAGGCCTAAAAACAAAGTACAGAGCCTATACGACAGATGGTCGTTGCTGTATTATAACTCATTTACTATCATACATGAAGTATGCTAGATCATCAGATGGAAGAAATGTCACGTTTATCAGCTACTAATAGCCACTCAAAACAGTGACAGTCCAGATCATCTCTAAATGGCTAAGCTAGGCCTGACAAAGGCTGGGATTGGACTCTAAGGAGAGAAATTAAATCTTACTTG